>NW_028190382.1:0-16218 GCF_048542155.1 Nylanderia fulva | reverse complement strand
AATAGTTTTTGATAAATTTAAATTTTTTTAATTTTTGTTCAAATTTTTAATTTTTTTAATTTGGTTTTTTTTTTAAAATTTTATTTAAAAGGGTTTTTAAAATAAAATATTTTAACGATAATTATTTTAAACATTTTTTTTTCCAAAAAAGGCTTGGCACAATTTTCATTTTTGATTTTTTTTGAGAGTCCCCCCTTTTTCCCTTTTCTTTTTAAAAATTTTTGGGGAAAGAACTGTTTAACACCTAACAAAACACGGGGCCTGTCTCCGGGGGACCCTCTCTAACCGCCCGGGTTCGTTTTTCCCGGCTGCCAAAATAAAAATTTTTTTAAAACGTTTTTTAAAAACTTTTTTCAAAATTTTTTAAAACATAAAAAATTTTTTAAATTTTTTTAAAAATTTAAATTTAAAAAAAAATCCTAAAATTTTTTAAATTTATCAATTTGATTAAAAATATTTAGGGTACGGGGGGTATAAATACTTTTTTTAAATAAATCGTCGCCCGAGACAGAAAAAGCTGCTTTTTAAGCTTTTTAAAAGTTTTTTTGTTAAAAAAGGTGTAAAAAAGGGGGGCAGAAAAATTTTAAAAAAACGGTCGAAATATGCAAAAATTTTAAAAAATTTTTGTTGAGAATAAAAAAAAAAACAAAAAAAAATTTAAAAAACAATTGTTTCAAATTTTTTTTTTTTTTTTTTACTTTTATTTTATTTTTTTAAATTTTTTTTATTGTTTTATTTTAAATTTTAATTTTAAAAATTTTTTTGCATTTAAAAATTTCCTTTTTAAAGTTTTTTTTAAAAAAAACCTTTTTTCCCATTGTAATTTTTTTTTTTTTAAAATTTTTTTTTTTTATTTTTATTTTATTTGGGGCGGGGGGTGCTAATTTTTTTTTTTCAGTTTTCTTTTTTTTTTTACCTTATATTCAAAAAAAATTTTTATTATATATTTTTTAAAATTTTAAAATTTTTAAAAATTAAATTTTTTTATTTTTAAAAAATTTAAAATTCTTATATCCGATAATTTTAAAGCAAAATTAATAAAGGTTTACATATTAAAAAAAAATGAGGGAAAAATTAAATTAAATAAAAAAAGCGAGACGTTTCGACCCAAAAAAGGTCTATTTTTCGTCGCTTTTTTTTCAATTTTAATGTAGTGTTTTTTTCCTTTTGAAAATTTTTTTTTCCTTCTTGTCCATGATTTAAAAAAGGTTTTTAGGGGCGTTTTTTATAAAATCAAATATTTTTAATTTTTAAAAATTAAAATTTTTTAAAAAAAATTTTTTTTAATTTAATTTTTAATTTTTAAAATTTTTAAAAAAAAACTAATTTTTTGTAAATTAACCCCCAAAAAAAACCCAAAATCCCCAAAGCCAACCGTATGACAAAAAAAAAATGAAAATTTTTAAAATTTAAGGGGGCCCTTTTAAAAACAAAACGAAATTTTTATTATTGAAAAGAAAATTCCTTTAATTTTAAAAAAAAAATTTTCAAACTTTTTGAGCCAAATTGCTCCCCCCCTTAAAAACGGGAAAAAAAAGTGAAAAATAAAAAAATAATAAAAAAAAACAAAAAAATTTTTAAAAAAATCCCCAAACATAGCAATAAAGTTTTTAAGTTGGTCATATTTTAAAAAAGCAAAAAATATTACAAAAAATTTGGGGGAAAACCCTTAAAAAAAGCCCCAAGAAAAAACCCAAATTTAAAACGAATGATTTTTCCCCGGTTTTTCATAAAAAAATTTTAGAATTTTAAAAAAAAATTTGGGGGTGACCCTTCATTCCCAAAGAACCACTTATCTTTTTTTGCGAACCCCCCCATCTGGAAAAGATTAGGTTTCCTCCCCCAAAAATTTTTTTAATTTGTTTTAATAAATTTAAAAAAATTTTTTCAAAAAATGGATTTCCCTAATTTTTTGGAAAAAAAATTTTAAAAAATTTTAAAATTAAAAAACTCCAAAAAATTGAACCCCTTTTTGGGACAAATTTTTTTTCCCAAAACTTTAGATAAAAGAGCTTTTAATTTTTTTGGTCTTTTTGTTTAAATTCTGTTTTTCAGTCTTTTTTAAAATTTGAAAATAGGGGTCAATCCAAAAAAACATTTAAAATAATTTTAAAAAATTCCCATTTTTCTTCTAAAATTCAAAAAACGCTTTGTTTAACCCAATTTTGGTTTTTTGGGGTTTTTTTATTTTAACCATCCTTTTTTTTTTGTGGGGCATTTCCAGATAATTTTTAAAATAATTTGATTCAATTCAAATTTTTTCCTTTTTCCCCCAAAAAAAAGCTGTTTTTTTTTCAAATAAGTTCAAGACCACGAATGCTTGGGGGGAAAAAATTTTTAAAATTTTTTTTTTTTGCTCTTTTAAAATTAGGCTAAAATTTTTTTTGGGGGTTTTTCCCCCCAAAAGAATTTCCCAAACCCCCCCAAAAATTTAATTTTTTTAGACAAAATTATTATTATTGTTTTTGCCGTTTTTTTCCCCTTTTGGGCTTTAAATTTTTTGTTAAAATTATTTTGAAAGGGGACCTCCCTTAAAAACTGTTTTTTTTTTGTCGTCATTGTCCCCAAAATGTTTTTTTTGGGAAAAAACGAAAAATTTTTTTTTTGCTATTTTTCTGCAATTTTTTTTTTTT
Organism: Nylanderia fulva; assembly: GCF_048542155.1. Taxonomy (NCBI): domain Eukaryota; kingdom Metazoa; phylum Arthropoda; class Insecta; order Hymenoptera; family Formicidae; genus Nylanderia; species Nylanderia fulva. Next base: position 13,585 of record NW_028190382.1, on the reverse strand, counting down.
CTATTTTTTTTAAACTGCCCTTTTTTAAAACTTTATTTCTTTTTATTTTTTTTAAAAAAAAATGAATGGGGCCGTTTTTCCAAAATATTTTTAAAAAAACCAATTCTAAATTTTTTATATATTGGGGGGGAGAAATAAAATCCCTATTAATAAAAAAAAATTTTCCCTTTTTAAACCCAAGGGGACTCGATAAAAAAAAATTTTTCTCCCCTAACAAAGTCTTTTTTTTAAAACCCAAACAAGGTTGATGGGTTTCTATTTTTTTAAAATTTTTAAAACTAAAATTTATGCTTCATTAAATTTTGTATTAAAACGTAAATTTTAAATCGTTTATTTAATAAAAAACTTATTAAAAACGCCCAAAAATTTATTTTTTTGGTGCCACCATAAAATGTCGCTACAATTTAAAAATTTTCCCCAAACCCCATGTCCAAATTTATTAATTTTGGTTTTTTCAAGATCTTGCATAAAAAATTTTGCAAAATTTTTTTGGGGATAAGGGGGGAAACCCTAGGGTGCCAAAAACTTGCTTGTTTCAATTTTTTAATTGAAGTAAATTTTACGACAAAAAATTTAACCAGGAAAAATTCATTTTTTGGAATTAAAGTATGTGGGATTGGGTTAATTCCATTTTACTCACATTTTTTATTAAAAATCTAGGGGAAAGTTTTTTGAATAGGGAAACCCTCCCAATGTTTTAAAATCTTCCGGGACCAAAATTTTTTTACCCGTAGGTTTTCTGTAAATTCCCAAAAATTAAATTGTTTTTTCCCCGGGGGAAAACTAATTTTAAAAATTTTTTTGAAAAAATTTTTGGGGTATGAGAAAAACGTGGGATTAATCGAGACCCAATTCTTAAATGGGTATTCTCCCCCTTTTTTATTTTTTGGGGCCCCCAAAAATTTTTTGGAAAAAAGGGGTCCCCGGAACGAGTGAGTAATATTCTTTATTAGAAATGTACCCTTTTTTTTGCCATTTCTTAAGAATATCGTTTAGTTCCTTTTCTATTTTGGAGGATGGGTTCTTTTTTATGATAGAATAGGTGCTATTGTCTTCAAGTAAACCTTCCATCTTATTCGTGTAATATTCTTTTGTCATCGCGACTGTTACGTTGCCCCTTATCAGCCCTTGTAAAAAGAATATCCGGATTATCATGGCAAAACCTATTTGTATATTTATACATACTAATCAAATCTTCATAAGTTGAATTAAACTTAGTTTTGCCGTGTAAAAAATAGGAAAGTTGTGGAACCAGATTGTTACGTAATGTATTTAAATTTTTCATGTTAGAACTAGTGGAATTCCCTTCTATATCTTTGATAAACTCGTGTATGGCCAACTTTTTGTCATTCTTAAACGGCAGGCCGAATTTACTTCTAAATTGTAATAGATTAGTGACATTGGTAGGAATTATTGTGTCAGTCAAATTAATAAACCATTTTTCGTTAGTACTGGTTAGAGGATTAATATGTTTGTCTCTGAATTTATTAGGATATATGACAATGTCTTTGTTTATATTATTGTTTACTGAAATTGTTGATTGTGGAATGTCTATTTTGTTGATGGAATAACTAAGTTTAATCGGTTTGATATTTCTCAGATATTCGTCTTGTTTCTTTTTAATTAGCCAATTAAATTTGTTATTATGTTTGTTATGTAGTCTGTTATGAAACATGTCAAATGAGATGAAATGATGTCTTAAAATTTCGTTCCATATGTGTACTGGCAGTTTGTTAGCCACATATCTTGAAATATTGTAAAGTTTACCATGTAATAAATTAATTAATCTATATAAATCTCTGATTTCAATATTTAAAATTTGTTTTTTGAATCTGTACAGCAAGCTATCAAGCCTTTTTTTCGATCTAAAGTGATGCAAACAAAATTGATTCCTACAATACGACGTCAAGTGGTTAGGTAAGACATCAAAATTTTTACAATGTTTTAAAAAATTCAACTTTGATCTAGCTTTGATTATTTGATAATTTAAATCAATCCATTGCTTTAACCTCCATGTTATTTCTCCCCCAAATGAATTATATAAGAACTTAAAATTGAAACGATGAAATCTAAACGGAATATTAGTATAACGCATTTTCAGGCCAGCGTAAAAAGCAATGCTAAATTAATACCTAATCAAAACATCACATACCAATGCTCAAGCTCGTATGACAATAAAAACAATTATAAATTATTAAATTAAGGCCATGTGTAACGAGCAATACGATATTATTTTATTATTGAGAAGAAAATTCTTAATTTGAAATAATAATTATACAAACGTTTCGAGCTCTACTTGCTCCTCTTCAGTGCGCAAAAAAATAGTGATAATAAATAACGATAATAAATAAATACATAAAATTCTAATAAAAAATCCGCAATACATAGTCAATATAAGTTATATAGTTGAGTCATAGTTAAAACGCAAAATATATTTACAATGAATTGAGACCATTAAAATAGTTCAACAAAGTAAGAACCCAATTAGAAGCAGAATGATTCGTCCGGTTATTCATAAAATATATTAGAATTATTAATAAAAACTTGGAGTGACACTTATACATTACTCCAAATGAACCACTTATCGTTATTTGACGAAAGTCCCTCGATCTGGCAATGATTATGTTCATCCTCTCCAAATTATTTGATCCCTATTTATTCGACTTTTTAAAAGACTAGACAACAGTCAAGTACTAACAATAAGACCAACAACAATTAGAAGCATCGTCATCTCAAGTTATTCGGAACAATTTGTAAGCATAAAGGTTCAATATTTTAGTAGTTAGTTTAATTTATAATTTTTAATCTTTTTTTCACATACACATTAGTGGAATCCTATTTTACAATTGAATAAATTCTTTAAATTCAGTTAACAAATATCAAATAATTTGGAGAGGATGAACATAATCATTGCCAGATCGAGGGACTTTCGTCAAATAACGATAAGTGGTTCATTTGGAGTAATGTATAAGTGTCACTCCAAGTTTTTATTAATAATTCTAATATATTTTATGAATAACCGGACGAATCATTCTGCTTCTAATTGGGTTCTTACTTTGTTGAACTATTTTAATGGTCTCAATTCATTGTAAATATATTTTGCGTTTTAACTATGACTCAACTATATAACTTATATTGACTATGTATTGCGGATTTTTTATTAGAATTTTATGTATTTATTTATTATCGTTATTTATTATCACTATTTTTTTGCGCACTGAAGAGGAGCAAGTAGAGCTCGAAACGTTTGTATAATTATTATTTCAAATTAAGAATTTTCTTCTCAATAATAAAATAATATCGTATTGCTCGTTACACATGGCCTTAATTTAATAATTTATCATTGTTTTTATAATTTCTATGGTTTTATTAAAAGACAGTTTGGCATTTTTTTGAGTTGAATCTGGGGAAATTCTCCATTTTTCATACTTTCTAAAAAGTATACGTTACATACATAATATATCAATATAATTTATTTTTTTAATATATTTTTCTATTAAAAAATATATAAAAATACTGGAAGAGTGTTAAATAATTATTTACATATTATATAATATGTAAAATTTTTTATTTTTATTTTTTAATTTTTAAAATTTTTTACTACTTTAATTTCTCTTTACTTTCTTTATACTTTTTAATTTCTTTATTTTTGTAGTGAGGTAGTAGGCTTTGTAGACAGTATTGAAGCCACACGTTCTGTTGGCGACATGAAACAATATAAAGTTTTTAAATTTTATATTAATAATGGCGAAGGGAGGCGAGTACAAGTTGTCGTGTGGAATGACGATATTACACCCGTAGAACCACATGTAAAATTAAACCACGTGAGTATTTGTTTTCTCTTTTTGCTTTCTCATAGAGGAAACTTAGTTTTCGTGAAAAAATCTTTCAGATCAATGTGTTCAGAATTTTCCAAACCATCAAAAAATTACATTAAAAAATATCTATGTGTATGTATGTATGTATGTATAATGTATATATAGTATGTCTGCCGACTCATTTTTCCGAAAATTTAAACGTTTCAAGAATTGTTTGAGCTACGGCACTCCACTTTGGCATACAAGTAAAATAGTACAATACTTTTATTTATTACCATTTTTATAAAAATTTATATAGTATTTTAAATTTTAATGCAATTTTAATTTTTCGATAAATGTTTGTGATTGTTCTAACTTCTATAAATTTTGACATATCGAGGTAAATTCTTTTACTTGAATAGAGTATCATTAAAGAATAAAGAACTTGAATAGAGTATCATTAAAGAATAAAAATGGTTGCTATTAAATTTAATGAAGATCGGTGATCATTTTTCATGAAATTTTGAATTTTTTAAATAATATAAATTTTCGAATTTTTTACGAAAGAAACATACAAAAGGAACATAAAAAATAAATAAATACATATATATATATATATATATATATTATATATATATATATATATATAATATATATATATATATACGTTTGTTATTTATTTAAGAAATTTTTCAAATTTAATTTTAATTCAATAAGTTAATTATTTGTATATTTTTAATTAATATAAAATTTATATTATAGATTATTCATTTAGACGGAGTGCAGGCTCGTACTCCTAAAATTTCACGATATAATAACGGCAATGTGCCCTACGAGCTACAGATCCAGAGTAATACAACAATCTCCAATTTGGGGAAATATAATATGGAACGAACCAATTTAATCGAACCGGAGCTTGTGGAGTTTTGTGATGTAATGAATACATCATCAAGAGTCGGTAAATTACAATTCAATCTTATGCCTTCTCATACTCATGAATTGTTTATTATTATTCTTTTTATTTTTATTCATTTCTCATAATACTATTTAATATTTCGAAAAGTATTGAAAATACAAAAAAAATGTTTTATACCAAAGTTTTATAACTACAAGGGAAACGAAAAATGGTATCATTAGTTTGATTTTGGATAATTGTTTGAAGGTCACATGAAGATCAACTTCTATTTTTTAAATGGAAGCTCCTATTTTTGAATACTTATTCTTGTAGCTTATCTCGAAAGCTTTCCAAAATAATATAATAAAATATTTTTCTCTTAAATATTTCTTGAGTTACATAAAATACAAAATATCTTGTGAAACATTCAGTTTTCAGCAATTTTACTTTAATACTTTTATGCATAGAATAATGAAATCAATCAATTAGTGTAAAAAAATACATATTTGCATTAAAAAAAAGTGTGCAGCTGCAGTGGCAAATTACTTACATTTTTTTTAAATACTTTTGTTTTCTTTATATCAATTAATTGGTCTCATTATTCCGTGCATAAAAGTATTAAAGTAAGATTATGGAAAACTGAATATTTTACAAGATATTGTATGTTTTATGTTAAAAAATTGTAAACTTTAAGCTTTATATCTCAAAAAGTACTTAAGAGGAAAGTATTTTATTATAGTGTTTTGGAAAGCTCTCGAAATAAGCAACTACAAGAATATGCATTAAAAAATAAGGGTTTCCATTTAAGAAACTGAAAGTGACCTTCACGTAAGATTCAAACGATTATGCAAGATCAAACCAATGATATCCTATCTGTCCCCCTCAAAGTCATAAAACTTTTTTATAAAACATTTTTTTCGTATTTTCTATATTTTTCGAAATATTGGTGTAGACCGATTAAATCAAACATCTTGAATATATACATATACAGGATGAGTCTGATAAAAAGTCCACCACGTTTTTTTCAAAAACGATTAGAGATAGGGAAAGATATAGAAAATATCTATTTTCAAAATTAGGGTTTAAAATATCGATTTACAAATCTTATCACTTTGATCTTGGATGACGTTGCCAAGGTCAAAGTAAAAACATCTTGAATTTTTTAAATAAGATCATTATATATTTTTATTATTTTATAAATTGATTCCTTGTAATATTCTGTATAAGAAGTTATAAAAGAGTAGGATGATTAAAAAGTGAATATATAGATTATAAAATATTTTATATTTTAATTTTACATAATCTTACATGAACTGTGAAATTTCTCTTAAAATATTCATTTTTTGATAATCTTATCTTCATATTTTTATGAATAAAATAATGAGAAAAATCGATTAGTCTAGAGAAAATACATAATTGTTTTTAAGAAAAAATATGTAATTTTCAACTAAAAGCCATTTTGTACATAAAAGTATTAGGATAAGATTATCGAAAAATGAATATTTTACAAGATTATTTCATAATTTATGTAAGATTATGTCAAATTAAAATATGAAATATCTCGTAAACTTTTCACTTTTTGACTTTTTTACTCTTATAACTTTTTATACAGAATATTATAGAAATCAATTTGTATAAAAAAAGTATGGTGATTTTATTTAAAAAATTCAAGTTTTTGTTTTGACCTTGGCAACACCATTTAAGGTCAAAGTGATAAGATTTGTAAATAGATATTTTTAAACCTATAATTTTGATAATATATATTATTCTTTACATCTTCCTTTATATATATATATATATATATATATATATCTTTAACCTTTTCTTTCTGAGAAGAACGTAATGAATTTTCTATTAGACTCACTCTGTATATGTATATGTTTATATATTTATATATGTTTATATATTTTTTCTTTTATAGCATTAGAGGGCTATATAAAGTCCAATTTTGGGCCAATTTATAAAACTAATTTAAATAAGAAAATTGGATGTGGATCTATCACTGATGGGTACTTTAAATTAGAAGTACATATTATAAATTTTGATGAAAACGATTATGAACTTATGAAAGGAGATAAAATTAAAGTAATTGGCGAGATGCAATATGCAAGTAGGAAATGTTTAACTATTTATTATTATTATTATTAATTTCAATTTCATTAATTTTAAACTTTCCTGCTTTGATATTTTGATTTCGTAATCATGGTGTTTAAAAAAAATATAATAATAAATTTAAGGGCTTCTTAAAAATGTTTTTGTAAATCAAAAAATGTCAATAAATTTATATCTTCGATTATCAACTAAATTAAAGAATTATCGATAAATTCATTTATTTTTTGAACTTACAAATTTTCAAACAACATTAAATTAACAAATTTTAAATTCAATAACATTATTAAATATTTAAGTAATTGTTTAAAATGATTTCCTTGTTCCCTTTCCTTCGTATACACACACATTTCACAGCAATTTTTTTATGATTATATGTTAATACCTTTATTCTTTTTCGAAATTATACATATATATTTTATTTTTATATATAATAACTGTGTAATAATTATTTACAGTTGATCCATCGTACTTTTCAGTACAAAGTCTAAAAGACATTAAGAAATTAGAAGAGCGAATGTCTTTGACTAGAATAATAAATGTTAATCGCACGTTAAAGAAAAAGAAATTTGAAGAAAATTCATCACAACAGGTAAAAATTATATCATCATTAAAAGTAATAAGTGTAATCGGTGTGTGTGTACAAGGTGAGTCAAAAGTATGTTTAAAAAATTTGTGTATTCTTGCATAAAAAGGAACAAGCTCACAAATTTTGAAAACAATATTTTTGATTCACCTTATATCTGCGTAGAGAGAAACAGAGAGTGCAAACTTTTCCATTTGTTTACATAAACAGCTTCAGTAAGCAACCACTACGAAGTAGCAAATAAATGTATAAAAAATGTTTAAAACTCATTTTAAAAGCTATTTAAAAAATGTTAAAATAATTGGTTAAGTCCCTTTTTATTCATTAAAAAAAGTTTACTTTTATATGTTAATGTATTATAAATATTAATTTAACGTTTATTAAATATTTTATATATTTTTAAAAAATATTAATAAATTTTTATATTTTTTAAAAATATTAATAAAATAAATATGTAATAAACGTTAAATAAACATTTATTTTATTAATATTTTAATAATAAAATATTAAATATTTTGGTTCTCTTAAATATAAGGTTCTCGGGTTCGATTCCCGATTCAGCCACTTTCGGATCTATATTTTTCTCGCATTTATTTCTTTAAGGGGGGTCAGAGGGGGTTCAATGGAATTAAATCTTAAAGATGAGATTATTCCATATATTTAAGTCTTGGCAGTGACTAAGTAAAATTCGTGCCTTGTGCATATAATTATTTATTTCCGATGAAAAATTAATTTTCGTCGGAATACACGCAGCAACATCCGCGTTCGGTTCTTACAGCCTTTCTATCATTATATTTAATATTGAGAGCCTGATAGAAATGTCTTAATTAAATATTTAATAAATGTTAAATAAATATTTATATTGAATTAACATTAAGGTAAACGTTTTTTTAAAATGTGACTTATATAAAAAGGGACTTAACCAATTATTTTAACATTTTAAAAATATCTTTGAAATGAGTTTTAAACATTTTTTATATATTTGTTTCTTACTTGGGTATGCTTACAATAGAATTCAGATTGGACCATTTAATTTGATATGTATATTATAGTCTATCTCTTTTAGTTTAAAAAATAAAAGAGAATAGCTATTTTTGGTGGTATATCCTATATACATATATAAGATGTTTCAAGGAATGATCAATATTCTATGGTTATATTCTAGAACATGATTGTATGAATTATTTTAAGCAAACAAATTTATACAAACATCTTATTTTGGACGGTTTTAAAGATAAAATGTGTTCAATTTTAAAGATCAAACACATTTATTAATTTTGGAGAAATAAATACTATGAAACAATAATTAATTAATTAATTAATTAATTTTTGTCGTTTTCTGTTACTATCCGAATACAAATGTAAACATTAGGTCACATTTAATAAGTTTTGCGTTAATTTGAAATTTTTTGTTTCTGGTGTAATTAAAATGTTTTATGTTTACACTTATGCCAAATTTATTGTTAATTAATTTAAATTATTGTTTACTAATTAATATTAATTTAAATTAATTATTTAAAATTGTAAGCTTAAAATTTAATGTAATTGTTTCATAAAATTTGCTTCTATTAAGTAAAAAAAATGTATTTGTTCTTAAGACTGAACACGTTGTAGTTTTATAACCACGTTCACAAATGAAACACATGTTTATATAAACTTTATTGCTTATAATAAGGTATACAATCTCATATTTCTATACTTTAGAATGCTAATCATTCTTCTTGAAACACTTTGTATATAATATAATATAACTATATACATAATACTATATATAAAATTGCATATATATTATACAATAATTACATTTTATATATGCATATATGTGCATATATGTTTATTTATTTATTTATTAGAATATCTTTTAGTGTCAGATCAAGAAAAAAAGCAAACAAGAATAAAGAGAGAAGAATTTCAAAATGTTACTATTAATTAATCAAAATTATAAAATTTAATTGTTTTATATGTATAATATAATTGTAAACATAAAATTTGCTACTTTTAAATAAATTCATTCGTTCTTAAAACTAATCACGTTGTATTTTTATAACCGCGTCCAGAACAAAATACATGCTTATATAAACTTAAAATAATCTGTATTTATTATGTTCTAGAATGTTAATTATTCTTCCTGAAAAACCCGGTATATTTAATGTAACTTTCTCTGCATTTCCATATTCTTGTAGCTTCGCTCGAGAACTTTTCAAAACACTATAACAAAATATTTTTTCATTCATATAAAAAAAAAATATTATATTGCAAATTACTTACTTTTTTAAAATCAACTCTGTGTTTTTCTTATATCAATTAATTGGTCTTATTGTTCTGTACATAAAAATATTAAAGTAAAATTACCGAAAACTGAATGTTTTACCAGATATTTTGTATTTTATGTTAAAATTCTATAAACTTCAGATCTAATAACTAAAAAAAATACTTTATTATTGTGTTTTGAAAAATTCTAAAACTGAACTATAAGAATATGTAATAAAAAGTGGAGATTTCCATTAAAAAATGTAAAGTGATCTTTACGTGACCTTGACGACGCTGTTCAAGGTCATACTGATATTGTTACATAATGCTTTATTTGAAGTCCTGCAACTTTTGTTTAAAACATTTTTTTATCTTGCATATTTTTGGAATAATTCAGGTGCTTCTATACTTTTTGAACATCCTGTATATGTGTGGTACATATATATATATATATATATATATATGTGTATATATATATTCATATTGAAAGCAATCGCCACCGATCGGCTGATTGCGCACGCGCCGATACGACAGCTAACTGTCCCCGATAACTGCTGCCCTCGGCGATAAGCGTAAAGGGCGCAAACTAAAGCGGCGCGCGCGGGAGAGTCAAAAGGTATTTAAACTAGCGAGCTGAGAAACCCGGGACTCTCCTTCGAGCAGTATACCTAAAAGATAGTTGATTTTTGTATACGGGAGTCTTACGAAATAAATAGCAGTCTTTGTCTTTACGTGAATATTTTTGTTGAGTGACTTTCAAACACCTTTCTCGAACCTTCGTACTTTCCGCGCTTTCTAAGAACAGTTAAAACTTTTAACGGTCATCCGTAATTAAATACTTTACTTAATTCTTCTTTTAATAATCTCGATTTCTTACAATATATACTTACATAAGCATGCATACATATATTATATATACATATATACATACATACATACATACATACATGTGTGTGCGTGTGTGTGTGTGTGTGCGTGTGCGTGTGTGTGTGTGTACATGCTGAGAACAAAGAATCCCTGGAAAATGTAGAAAATAATAAGTTATACAGAAAAGTAATTTGGATAAAAGTTGCAGAGTTTATGAAGATCTAATTACAGATCTTATTATTTTGACATTGGATGACGTTGGCATAGTCAGGACAAGATCATCTTGACTTTTTTGAACATTTATTATAATGTATATGTTTATTTATATAATATATAATTATTGTATATTTTTCTATATATATTGGATACTTGAATCCATCAAACTATTACTGCCTTTTTTGCAAAATGTTATTTCTTCCCTCGCCACACTTACTTTGATTGTTATTTCAATTTTGACAGCTGTATCAAGAAGTTAATTATGTTCATAAAGTAAGTATATATGTCATTAAAAATATATAATTTATAACAGAATAAATGGCGCGCGCGAAGCGCGCGCTTGTGTTGTCTAGTAATTATTAAAACACTTAAATATATAAAGTACTTTAGGATAGTTTTCGTTATATAATATTTCATTTTGTCATTAAGAGTAAATGTCTCTTATAATTAGTTTTTAATTGTTCCTCAAATGTTATGATTTAAATGTGTATTTTAAAACTCTAGATTTTCTATTGCACCGATGTAGAATTACGTTTTATAATAAATCTATCAATGTAAGAAGATACTGAGGTATTCATGTACATATAACTGGTTTTAGAGATCTATCGATTGATATATGCATATCCATTACTTGTCAATAAGATATGAGCAGTCAAAAAATATCAGTAAGCATCCAATACCTCTTTGAAAATTGTTTATTGCAAATATTTGTGTAAACTTTTTTTGTAAGTGAACTTTATTAATTTTTAGTGATTGTTTTTTTTATAACTAACAGAAACATTTAATAACCTGATATATATTATATAGATGTAGTTGCACAGATTTTAATGGCTTTATATAGTGTTTGAAATATCTATTTATAAATATGTATTTATAATATTTAAAAATTTTACGTAATTTTTATTTCTATTATTTATTTATATAATACTTTGTTTATTTTATGGTATACACATTAAATATGTCAGTTTGTTGCATAAAAATTATAAAAAAATAGTAAATATAAATTGCCAAATGTTACTTTTGAACAATGAGTAAATTCAACAAACAATTGCATAGTAAAAAATAAGTACATGTTCATCAACATCCGCAGTACAATTAAGTTTAAACTTATTAGAGATTTAATTATTAACATAAAAATGTATATCGTATTATAAGCATTTTTATTTAATATAAACGTAATTACAAAAATAACTGTTATATATTTACATTTGAAAAAATAATCTAAATTTATCTATTTATATATTCACATTTTCTCTTCTCTGTTGTTAAATATAGATAACGATCATGGAAATAGTGATGATGGATCAGAGTACGCTCCTTCAGAAAATGAATGCACATCATCAGATGACAATAATGTAAGCTTACAAAAAGAATCAGCTACAAAAAGATCTGTATCCTCACAATCCAGTTTAGATACTTCAAAAATAAGTATAATTGATACAGCATGCAATGATGAAGCAATGTCTGTTGATAAAAGTAACGTTAAATCCAAACAGAACTGTTGTGTTTTCTGTTTTAAATTGCAAACTCAACTCGCGCGGCACTTAATAACAGTGCACCGTGATAAAGATGAAGTAAAAAAGTTCGCTGTTTTGCCCAAAAAACATGAAGAAAGGAAGAAAATAATAGATATCCTTCGAAAACAAGGTAATTTCATATTTAATACAAACGAGAATGTAAATACCGGAAAATTAATTGTATCTAGACGGCCCAATGTAATTTCCACTAAGACTGCCATGGATTTTATTGCTTGCTCAAAATGCAAAGGATTTTTTGCAAAAAATACAATACGTTACCATGCACATTATTGTCAGAAAAAAAATTTCAATAAAAATAAGACTATTATGATTATGGGCAGAAGAGTAACGAGCAGACTACATCACTTAGCAAATAAAACATTAAAAATAGTGTTTCCTGTAATGAGAGATGACGAAGTCACACGTATTATAAGATACGACGAATTATAGATAGTATATGCAAATAAATTGTGCACAAAATACAAGGCCCAGCATCAACATGATATGATTCGAGCCAGATTGCGTCTTCTCGGACGTTTTTTATTGGCACTGAAGAAAATTAACAAAGATGTCGAAGACTTTCAATCGATTTATCATCCTAAAATTTACGATTATTGCATCTCTGCAATCAATATAGTCGCTGGTTATAACAATGAAGAAAAAATGTATAAAGCACCAGCTACTGCATCTACGTTATCAACACTACTTAAACAAATAGGAAACATCTTTATTGGAGAATGTATTAAAAAAGAAAATGCAGAGAAGAAGAAATTTGCGAAAGATTTTTTGAAATTGTTTACTGTTGACATCGGAATAAGTGTGAACAAAACTGTAACAGAAACTCAAACAGCTCACAAATGACATAAAAAAATCATCCTCCCATCACGAGAAGATATTAATGCTTTATATAAATATTTGAAAAAAACGAGAATGGAAGCTTACATGGAATTACAAAAATCTTTTTCTTATTCTAAAGGCTCTCTTTAGCACAAGTTACATTGACCTCTATTCACGTATTTAACCGAAGACGAGCAGGAGAGATAGAAAGAGCACTTATTGAAGACTTTAATACTTACGAAAAAGTAAGTGAAAATGTGAATAGCGATATTTATAATTTCATTATCAACAGAAAATAAAAAAATTGCCGAAAAATACATCAGATTTTGCATACGCGGAAAATTAGGACGTACTGTGCCAGTTTTATTATCTAAGGAATTATTCAATTGTGTTACTTTAATTTTAAAATGGCGAAAAGAAGCTAACGTACCAAGCAAAAATCCATATATCTTTGGATTGCCTGGTTTTAGCAACCATAGATACAGATATCTTAGAGCTTGTGTTTTAATGC
>NW_028190381.1:120000-127370 GCF_048542155.1 Nylanderia fulva | reverse complement strand
ATCCCCGGCGAAGCCAACCCGCCCGACGCGAGATCGTCTCCGCTCGTCGAAGAAGCAGCTCCACACGCCGTAGTGTTCGGCGTAGACGGAGCAGAGCCAATCGAGGAGACACCAAGGCCAGAAGCTCTCGACCTCCTTTTGACAGCAGGCAACAAGCCAGCAGCATCCCTTATGTACTGATCCCGCCTACGGCAATAGGCGGGCTCACGCCTTTTATCTCGGATCTGTTTGAGAGTTTTAGCGGGAAGTGCTGCCACAATTCTTTGGACAATATCTGGGTCACCCCTATGACTATGCTCGAGTTGGAGCATCATCACAATCTCCTCAGCCGCAAAGCTGCCACCATCCCGAATTGCCCTGGTGGTCGGCTGAGCGGAAGCCTCACGCTCCGCATTTCTCATAATGGGATGACGATGTCTCTTGTGTTGGGTAAGACCTCTCTGAGACAGAAATGACTCGGTGCACTCCGGGCAAGGAAAAGGACCCGGAGCCCGGGCCCCAGGACACTTCGGGATGTGGCACAAAAGGGCGTGTTTAGTCGTGTAAGCTTTTCGGCATTTACGGCACTCGAACGATACCCCAAACGACGAGTGCTTCTCTGCATAGTGGCTTAATGCGTCATTTAAACTCAATGAGAGATAACGCGCTCTATCCTTCTCGGTACATAAGGGGCAATTCGTAGGCTCAAAGGGCAAAAGAATAATCATAGTCCGTTGGAGCGCTTGGTTGTCATCTGTGGTCCCCTTCAATTCCTGACGCGCGGGACATTGCGCGTTCAGGTCCGAGGCTTTAAGAGAGTCATAGTTACTCCCGCCGTTTACCCGCGCTTGCTTGAATTTCTTCACGTTGACATTCACAGCACTGGGCAGAAATCACATTGCGTCAACACCCGCGAGGGCCATCGCAATGCTTTGTTTTAATTAGACAGTCGGATTCCCCTAGTCCGTGCCAGTTCTGAGCTGAGCGTTGAAGAGGACGACCACGACGGCTCGCGCCGCCACGGAAGCCTCGCAGCAAGGAAGATCCGCGGGAGGCCAAGGCACGGGACCGAGCTCGGATCCCGGGACCGGCGCGAGAACGCTGACCGTTCACCTCGCCCAGGCCCGGCACGTCAGCCAGACCCGCTTCCCGACTAAGCCCGACACGCCCCGCTCCTCAGAGCCAATCCTTATTCCGAAGTTACGGATCCAATTTGCCGACTTCCCTTACCTACATTATTCTATCGACTAGAGGCTCTTTACCTTGGAGACCTGCTGCGGATATGGGTACGAACCGGCGCGACACCTCCACGTGGCCCTCTCCTGGATTTTCAAGGTCCGAGGGGAAGATCTGGACACCGCCGCAACTGCGGTGCTCTTCGCGTTCCAAACCCTATCTCCCTGCTAGAGGTTTCCAGGGAACTCGAACGCTTATACAGAAAAGAAAACTCTTCCCGGATCTCCCGACGGCGTCTCCAGGTCATTTTGGGTTACCCCGACGAACACTCTTACGAGGGCCCGAATTGTATGCGGTTCCGCTGCCGGGTTCCGGAATAGGAACCGGATTCCCTTTCGCCCGACGGGCGTGTGTCTTTCGTATAATATTTATTATTATTTCTCGACATTCGAGTATATTGTACGCCGTCATTGACATAGGATTTCTCCTAGGGCTTAGGATCGACTGACTCGTGTGCAACGGCTGTTCACACGAAACCCTTCTCCACGTCAGTCCTCCAGGGCCTCGCTGGAGTATTTGCTACTACCACCAAGATCTGCACCGACGGCGGCTCCAGGCAGGCTCGCGCCCAGACCCTTCTGCGCTCACCGTCGCGACCCTCCTACTCGTCAGGGCTTCGTGACGACGCGAGAGAAGACTAACGCCCGCTCCCGGTTGCCGCCCCACTTGCCGCTGACGGCAGAGTATAGGCTCGACGCTTCAGCGCCATCCATTTTCAGGGCTAGTTGCTTCGGCAGGTGAGTTGTTACACACTCCTTAGCGGATTCCGACTTCCATGGCCACCGTCCTGCTGTCTTAAGCAACCAACGCCTTTTATGGTGTCCCATGAGCGTCGAGTTGGGCGCCTTAACTCTGCGTTTGGTTCATCCCACAGCGCCAGTTCTGCTTACCAAAAATGGCCCACTTGGCACTCTGATCCAACGGTTATCCTCTTGATCTAATTTTCACAGAAATAAAACGCAGATTAAAAGATCTCTCAACTAAGAAATTTAACAAGCCTAATAATAACAATATAACAGATACTAATAATACTAATACTAACATTAAATATTTTGTCATACCATATATAGAATCAATATCTGAGAAAGTTGCTTCAGCAATAAGAAGACCTGACGTAGTGGTAGGATATCGTTGCATTAAAAAATTGAATGACTTCATAAAAGTTCAAAAGGACAGAAATAATTGCCCCACGAATTCTAACGTTATTTATAAATTGAATTGCAACGATTGTGACGCCACATATGTCGGACAGACAAAAAGACAGTTAGGAACGAGACTTAAAGAACATAAAAATAATATTAAATTAGACTCTGCTAGACATTCGGTTGTCACGGAACACATTCTAAACGAACAACATACATTTGACTGGGACAATATTAAAATTATGGATCATGAAAAGAATTACCATAAAAGACTAATATCTGAAATGATCCACATTAAAGAACAGAAAAATGGAATTAATTTAAATAAAGACACCGAATTGTTAGACAGTAGTTATTTTGACATACTTAAAAAATTTGCTGAATCATAATTTAGAAAAAACATTGGTAATAAATAAATACATCACGCTCTCTATTTTGACATTTGTTATTCAAACTTCGCAACACACACTTGAAATATCGGGAAAAAGGACTTGTTAAAACGATAATGTAAGTTGAAAGATTTTTTAATTTTTTCTGATATTGATTTAATTCGCGTATTATATCCGCAGCATGTTTAAATGTCGCATAACTTGGCATCTCAGACCAATCGCCTTGCATATCTATTGGTCAACAGCGAAGAATCGTTTTAATTTTATATTTTAATATTTAACTAACTTTGTATTTTTAACATTTAACTTTGTATTTTAATATTTAACTTTTATGTATTGATAAAGACTGTAGTGCAGTCGAAACGTTTACAATTTATATCGATTCTGTAATGGAATGTTAATTTAATTATTTAACTATTAATAAAAAATTTTTACACCTTATTTATTTGCTCGTTCAGTTGGCCTACTATATTTGATTTGTTCAATTTTGTTAATTTATACGAGCCTCTCATTAATTAACTTTGATATGTTGTGTCCATAAAACAAAAACAAACAGGAAATTTTCAATTTCCTGCAGTACTAGATTAGATTAGATATATTTATTGCTGCCCCAATTGGGGATTACAAGGCGCTTTTTTTTTTAAAGGAGCGTTCCCAAACCTTTATTCCTTCCTTCCTTTTTCCTTAGCCTAAACTTATACCTAAAACTTAATCTAATTACATTTTTCGCCACGCCTCTCCTTTTCGCCGCCTTTCTCATCTTTTCTCGCATTCTGCCCTACCTACACACACACACACGTCCGCCTTTCCCTAACCTTTCTTATTCTAAATTATCTTAACCTACGCAATCTTACATTCTACTTAGCCTATGTTGGACCTCCGCTTCCGGTTACCGTTATTCTTCCACTCCTGTCCTCTCCCTCCCTCTCTCTCTCTCACACACTCACTCACACACTCTCCCCGTCTCTCTCTCCCCTTATCTCCTACCCTCTCTCATCTCCCTGTCCTCCTTTTTCCTCCTTCTCCTTCTCCCCCCCTTTCCCTCTTGCTTCCTCTAACCTTTTTAACCATATTTCCCCTTCCCCCTCCTCTCCTAATATCTCCTTTACCATTTCCTGCCAGCTCTCTTCCCTTCCCCAATCCATACATTCCTCCCACACATGCTCCCACGTCTCTAACCCTCTCCCACATATCCTGCACTTCCTATCCTCCTCCTTTTCCCAATACCTATTTCCCTTCATTTCATTTCCCAGTCTGTACCTTGCCATCCTCCTCCATCTACCTTCCGCCCACCCTTTCTTCAAATAGCCCGGAATCCCCTCCCCTTTAATCTGTTTGTACCACTTATTATATTCCGATTTTATCATTTTTCCCACCCTCTCCTCCCTCTGTTCCTTTCCTTCCCATTCCTCAACTTCTTCCCATCTGAACTCCCCCTTTTTCCTTCTTTCCTCTATCTCCCTTAATCCCATCCCCTTACCCTCAAAAAATTCCCTTCTTTCTCTCTCCCACCCTGACAATTCCCCTCCTTTTTTTGCCCTTTCTTTAATCTCCCCCAAACATATTCTCGCCAACCATCCTCCCTTACCCTCCTCTAACCTTCTCTCATATCCCCATGCTCTTCTACCCATCCTTGTCCTTATCTTTTCCCTTTGCAATTCCTCCCTTACCATATATCCAGGCGTTCCCCAGTCCACTCCTAACATCCATCTCAGATACCTTTCTTGTATCCTTTCCAATCCCTCTCTCTCTTCCCATCCCCATATCTCCACCCCGTATCCTAAAACCGTCCATATTAACGCATCGAAGAGCCACAACCTCTTCCCCCAGTTATTCCCAAATCTCCTCTTACCTATTCCCCATACCTGTCCCATAATTGCTGCCCCTCTCTTTATTCTGTCCCTTACCTGTCCCTCTTGCCCCCCATTCCTTTGAATCACATATCCTAAATATTTGTACTCCTTTACCTCCTCTAATTTTTTTCCCTTCCAAAACCAACTAGCCTTTTTTAACCTCCCTCCCCCCCTTCTGCATCTCATCACCTTCGACTTCTTCTCATTCAGTTCCAGTCCCTTCCCCTCCAGATATCTCCCTAACCTCTCCATCATACACCTCATCCCCCCCTCATCTTCTGCCAACAGCACCACGTCATCCGCGTACGCTAATGTATAGACCTTGCCCTCTCCTAATCTCACACCCCCCCCATCTCCCTTTCTCCATTTCCTCCTCCAAGTCCGCCTATCAACATGTTAAACAGAAGCGGGCTCAGTGGGCATCCCTGTCTCACCCCCCTCCCCGTCCAAAACTTCTCCCCCACCTCCTCCCCTATTCTAACCCTGAACCCTATCTCTCCTAGCACTTCCTCGCACCTCCTCACCGTCTCTTCCTTCACCCCCCTCCCTCTTAACGCCGCCATCAACTTCACTCTGTCCACCGAATCAAACGCTGCTCTCAGGTCCACAAACAGTAGAACCATTTGCTTTCCTTTCCTACTTATTTGTCTGTTTATTAAATAATTTAATACATAAATATTGTCCACTGTTCCCATCCCTTTCCTGAACCCCGTTTGATTCGGTGGCAACATCCCTTTTTCCTCTATCTCTCCCCTCAATCTCTCTGCCAACACCGTCGCATATACTTTGTATAAAGACGGTGTCAGAGTTACCCCCCTGTACTCCGAAACCTCCTTTCCCTCACCCCTCTTCAAGATTGGCACCACCAGCCCCTCACTCCACTCCCTTATCCACCCCTCCCCCTTCCATATCTTATTGCACAACTCCCATACCCACTTCTCTATTCCCTCTCCTCCAAATTTCCACACTTCTCCCGGAATCCCGTCCACCCCCACCGCCTTTCTTTCCTTTATCCTACCTATCGCCCTCCTAATTTCTCCCTTTTCTATCTGATCTTCCCCTCTCTCCTTCTCCGTCCTTCTTCCTCCCATTATCACTCTCGATTCTACCCCTCCTAATAGATCTCTAAAATATCTGTTCCATTCCTCCATCTCAATCCCCTCTCCCATTCCTCCTTTTCCTTTTCCCCTTTCCCTCCTAACCACCTCCCAGACCTGCCCTTCCGTCCTCGCTTCCATTGCTTTCTTCGTCCACTCCTCATTCTCCTCCTCCTTCTTCTTTCTACATAATCTCTCATACTTCTTTTTTCTTTTCCTGTATTCTTCTCCTTTCCCCCCTATCCTCCTCCACCTTTTTAACTCCTTTACCACCTCCCCCTTCTCTCTTCTACACTCCCTATCAAACCACCCTCTCTTTTTTTCTTTCTTCTCCTTTCCTTCTCTCTCATTCCCCTTATCTAACACTTCCTGTATCTTCTTTTTCTTCTCCTCCCACTCTCCCTCTACACCCTCCTCTTCTTGTTCATCCCTCTGCTTCCCCCAAATTTCCCCTATCTTCTCCCTAAATTCCTCCTTCCCCTCCTCCGTCCAGTTCCATCTCCTCCTCTTTTTTCCTTTTCTTTCTCCTCCTCCTCCTTTCCCTTCCAACCACACTATTAACGGCATGTGATCCGAGTCCATCCTTTCACCTATCTCTAACTTCCTGATTTCCTCTCCTACCTCCTCATTACCTATTATGTAATCTATTACCGATTTCCCATTCGGTCCCATATATGTCCACCCCCCTTCCTCATCCCCTGCTATTCCTCCATTCATTATCGCCCACCCCTTTTCCTCCAGCTTCTTCACCAACCTTCTCCCTTCCCCATTTACTTTTGTATCTCTTGATTTTCTCCCCTTCCCTTCCTCTCCCTCCTCCTCTCCTATCTCCACTCTTCCTCCTAAATTTCCCGTTCTTGCATTAAAATCCCCCCCTATTATCGTTCTTACTCTGTCTCCCTCCTCCTCCATCCATTCATTCATCTCCCCTAGCTTCTTCTCCATCTCCCCATTTATGTACACTCCCACCAACCTCCATCTCTCCCCTCCTTTTCCTATCCCCACCTCCACCATTCCCTCTTTATCCGCCTTACACTTTCCTTCTATTCCTACCCCTTTTCTCACCCCCACTATAATTCCCCCCATAGCCCTTCCTTTTTTACTCTTTCTCCTCGCATATTGCACCTCCCATTTATATCCTCCCGGCATCCTCCCTTTTATCCTTTCCCACCCTTTTTCATCTACCCATGTTTCCAGAAAAAACATTACGTCCCATTCTCCCACCGCTTCCCAGAAGTCCGCGTCCTTATTTCTTAATCCCGCCACATTCCAGAATGCCACCTTCCATCCTTCCTCCCCTTCTCCTTCCTCCTTTCCTTCTTCCCCTCCTCTCCCTTGCCCTTTACCTCCCACTTCCCTCCTCTCTCTCTTTCTCTTTTTCACCCTTCCTTCCCCACTCTTTCCCTCCCCTCCTTTCCCGTCCCCTGTATTGCTTCCATCCCCTTTCCTTCTATTCCCTCCTCTCTCCTCTCTTCCCTCCTCTCATCCCCTGCTCCTTCCTCCTTTAGTTCCTCTTTCACCTCGTCCCATCTCCACCATTTACCTCTCATCCAAATTCTCCCATACCTTACCCATGCCCTCCTTCCCTCTCTTTCTTCCCCTCTCGCCAACTCTCCTAATCTCCACATCATCCTTCTTTCTTTCCACGTTAGATCCTCTTCAATCCTCTCCTCC
>NW_028190381.1:105000-115000 GCF_048542155.1 Nylanderia fulva | reverse complement strand
GGAGCCCTGCGGGCAGCCACGCTGTACTTCCTTCCACACTGTATCACACGCACCCGTCATACATACACGCCTGCCGCTGAAGTAGCTCTTCCACAATTCAGTCTCTTCACATTCAACTTCACGCAATTTCTTGATCACACATTCCCACTCTAGGTTGTCAAACGCTCCCTTAAAATCCACGAACACTTCTAGCACATACTTTCTCTCCGACCCATTCACCCATTCATGCACTCGATTCCACGCATCCTCGGTCGACCGGTTCCTAACAAATCCGTACTGGGCGTCACACATTCTTCCACACATCGTTCGCTCGAGTCTTCCAACCATCATTCGCTCCAACACTTTCCCCAGTACGGACAGCAGGCAAATGGGCCTGTACGACCCAGGGTCCGACCTAGGTTTCTCAGGGGACTTTAACAGAATTACCACCCGCGCAGTCTTCCACGCCGGGGGGAAACACGCTGTACTCAGACATACATCATACATCCTTTTCATCCATACCGGGACAGCACGCCAAATCGCTCGCAACATTTCCGTACTTACATCATCCATACCAGGTGCCTTTCCCACTTTCATCGATTTCACGGCCACATCCACTTCGCTCCATTCAAATTGCCTTTCTTCCTCACTCACGCCTCCTCCAGCCTCCACCTCCACGCTTGTCCGTGCTGCCGGGAAGAATTTCTCCATTAACGCATCCACACTTTCTTTCCATGTGCTCGTCATTCTATCACCCACTTTTATGCCACTCAATCTTACCCTGTCACGCTTTCCCATGCACACCTTATACACATCACTCCATGGATCCATGTTCCCGGTCTTACACTTAAATCGCTTCCAATTCTCCTCTTTCACTCTTCGCATTTTCTCCTTATACTCCCGCAAAACATTCTTGTATTCATTCATTCTTCCTTCCACTCTGCTTCCTTTCCTTTTCTTCCTTGCGCGCTGGTAGGCACGTCTGCTCCTTCCTACAGCTTTCTTCAGCCCCTCAAGCTCATCCGTCCACCACACAAGCTTCCTAGCATGCACAGGTTTACACCTCTTCATCCATCTATCATTCGCACTATGGATCCATTTCATCATTCGCTCTACACAGCTCTGCGCATCCGTTTCGTCTATAGCGCTCGCTGCATCCTCTAACGCACTCTCTCGCATATCACACATATACCCTTCCCAGTCTACGTCCTTGCACACCCATCTACACATGTCCTCATTCGTACTCGCATTTTCTCTGTATACCATACGTATTAATAACACGTTATGGTCACTCAGTCCCCAGTCAGGCTTTACCTCCCACTCATACCGGCACCCTCCATGCACGCCGTTCACGAGAGTGACGTCGATGTCACTTTCCCCATTCAACCCGCTGAACGTGTAAAACTCACTTGGTTCATTTAACACGTTCATCCCGTTCGCAATCATCCATTCCTCAATCACTCTTCCACGCGCTTCACTTTCTCTGCTGCCTCCCTCACCCTTGCTATACCACAAGGGAGAGACGGCATTCGCATCCATACCTATCAGCAGACGCTTTCCCCTGGCTGTCTCACATACTCTGTCCATGTACGCCAAGTACGGCTCGATGCTCTTACCGTACCGGCAGTACACGGACACCACATACATCTCTCCAAAGTCCCCCTTCAACCACACGCACACTCCAAGCTCATTCGTACATTCTCTCACGCACATCACGTCCAACCTAGAGTCATTCACTACCACTGCTGCTTTGACCATCCCACTCTCGCTAACAATCACATCCATACCTATGAGCAAGCCCACCACGCGTCCATGCCTTTCGTACGGTTCTTGCAGCAGTGCCACACTCACTCGGCGTTCACGCATCATCTCACCCAGATCACACATAACCGCATACGCTCTCTGACAGTTATACTGCACTACATTCACGCACCATTCATTCGTCATTTACTCTCGCTTTCTCCCTCTCCAGCGCTCTCACGTATTCCGGGCACACTTCGGACAGAACCGAGTGATCACATTTGCTCCCTTTCAGCTTACAGTTTCTACACACACTTTCCTTTTTACAATCTCTCACCATGTGTCCTACACATCCACATTTCTGGCACAGTCTTTCCTTTTCGGTGCATTGCCGCATCATGTGCCCAAATGCAAAGCACTTGTGGCACCTCAGCACACTGAAAAACTCTTTCACCCTAAAGGCCTTCCAATGCACAAACACTCGTCCGTCATTACAGAGCACATTCCTTATTGCACTCGTAACTTCTAATATCACATTTCCGCAGGTTGCATCTTTCTTCGCATTCCTACTCACTACACGCACACGTTCCACAAATACTCTCTCATCCACTCACCCTTTCAAGTTCCTCTCATACATTTCTCTCATTAACACTTCACTCGCCATATCATTCGGCACATCGTACAAGATGATCTTTGGGCCTATCTTGCGAGGCAGCTCAACCTTTAGGCCAGCATTCTTAAACTGACCACACTCTCTTATTCTTTTCAACTCACTTTCGCTCATCGTCTCAATTGCTACACCTCCATTCCTCACTTTCCTCACCGCTTTCACACGCACATTCAGTGACTTGCTCACATGCTTCATCATTCTCTCCTTTACTTCCTCACTTGTCACACTCGCACTTGCATCATTCGCTCTCACTATTACCGCATAACTCTTCTCTTTCGTACTCGTCTTCACATTCACTTCCTGTACCCTTTCAATCACGCTCTTTTCAACATTTTTCGCACTCACGCTCGCATAGCTCATTCCGCTTCCGCCGTAGGCTAAATCCCGACTCGCTCGACGCATACACTCATCCAGTTTACCCTGTATTCTCTCATTCTTGCACAACATTTTTATCATCTGTTCCTCATATTCTCCCACAATGTCCAGTATTTTCTCACTCGCACTCTTTGAAATTTTGTTTGTCTCCGTAAACAGAAATTTACGGAGCCTCGCACCAATTACTCTTATGCACGCTATCTCACTCACTTCCGCAACGCTCTCATTTTCTCACTTATTCACTCGTTTCCGCTTCGCACTCACACTCACATCACTCGCCTTGCTCGTCACACTATCACTCCTGTTTCTTCCATAACCACACACTTCCGCGTCTCCAGGAACTAAGAACTCCTTGTTAGCGTCCTCCGTTCCTTTTCCTTCTGCGGCCTTTGGCGCGCTGGGGCCAGGAAAAACGAATACCTCGTCGGCCTCTCTCAGAATCCTTGTGCCATGCGGCCTCGCCGTTCTCTTCTCAGCTGGGGAGTTGTACGCCTCTACTCCTTGCTCCAACGGAGCTGAGCAAGGCCTGCCCGCTCCTCCAGCCACCACCATTTTGGCAGACGGCGGCGATCTGGGAATGGACTCCCTTCTCTCAAAAGGGTCCTAGTCCTTATCCTTCTCTTTATCCATTTTTTGTGCCATTGTCGTCGTCGTGTATCTCTGTTTTAATGTATTAGTTATTGAATTTTTCTCCATAATAAGTCCCACGATTCTGGCGAGTCGCAAGGTCCACTCAGGCAGAGCCCCCAGTACCCGAGTAAGGCGACTTATTTACCGCAGGGTTGCGCCAGGTGCCCTACGGGAATCGTTTACGGCCGTGTACCACCCCCACGACCATGCAGCCCTCGGCACGCTGTCTCCCACCTTGGCTTCGGGGTTCCGCTATAACACACCCCACGTCCAACAGCGGCTCAGCTCTGTATGTTGTGCTGGTTGGTTGACCTGTGGGTCCGCATTTATTTCTTCCCACATGCACTCTCATATTGCGGTTATGGCATTGCCTGATGTTCGGCTGCCGAGTGTGCATGCGGCGCCAATACCACTTAGCCGTTGTGCTAGAAGCACAACGTTACCAGCGAGACCACGAGGAGGTAGGCATTGACAAGACGCAAGGGAGGCTATACGTTACGCATCTTGCGCCCGCAGCACTCCCTCCCTGCCGAATCCAAAGGGCACGTGAGAGGCTGAAGGACCTAACGAGAGGTCTGCATCGCATCAACGACCCAACCATAAGCCACCCAAGACCCCGGGCTTACCTGCCCAGCATCTCCTGCACGATGCAAGATCAGCAGAGCAGTGACACCCGGGCGTCCTCATGGGTGGCATGGTTATTTCGGAGGAGGGAGCGCCACAAAGTGACCACACCCCTGACTCAGGAGCTATGATGTTATTTACTCCGGCGTGTTGCTTTGAGAAGACAAGTCTCCTCGCGGCGTGTTGCCCCGAGAAACAGGGCAGGCATAGGAGCTCCAGGCGGCGTTCTGCTTACCGCATAATGTCCCGCGAAGCGCTGCTTGCACAGCGCCCCGCGAAACGCACATTTAAATCGGCCCGCGCCGTTCCGCGCAGAGCCCAAGTGTCAACGCGGCGTGTTGCTTTTAAATCGGACAAAGTCCGAGCGCGGCGTGTTGCTTTTTAAATCGGACAAAGTCCGAGCGCGGCGTGTTGCTTTAAATTTCGGACAAAGTCCGACCGCGGCGTGTTGCTTTCGAAGCCTGGACAAAGCCAGACCGCGGCGTGTTGCTTTCGCAATCCGCATTAAGTCCGATCACGGCGTGTTGCCTTTGAAGAAGCAACAAAGCCCGATCGCGGCGTGTTGCTTTTGAAAAAGCAACAAAGCCCGATCGCGGCGTGTTGCTTTTAAAAATCGGACAAAGTCCGACCGCGGCGTGTTGCTTTCTAAATTCGGACAAAGTCCGAAGGCGGTATCGCCTTGTCCAGGCAACGAAGACCCGCCGAATCGGACCTCGCGCCGGGAGTCAACGAGACGCCGAGCCTCACAGCAAGATACAGTGTCGCAGGATCAGCGTTTAGCTTCGCCTGCTGTCGCGGGGTCAGCGTTTTGCTTAGCCCGGTGTCGCAGGGTCAGCGTCACGCTTAGCGCACAGCGACATATGCCAGGATGGTCGTGGCATATTCGTGGCGTCTGAGTATACGTGCTCGCAATAGGTGGTAGGTGCTAAGTTGATGCACGTTGGTCGTTATAGTAAATAGAAATTAAAATTTCTCTTGGAGAAGAGCGGCAAAAGCAAAAAATAAAAGAAAATGACTGAAATTTTGTCATAAAAAAAGGCCAGACGCGCGGTGTTATGTGAACACCACGCGCCTTGGCCTTTCAGCACTTTGCTCACCACTGCAGGAGGTATTACCACGGTGGCGAGCTCAATGCTCTTTGAATGCTCCGTCGAACTCGAGACCGGCCAGGGATGAGCCTCGCAGTCACCGACTGTGGATACCTCGTCCCTTTCGGGACCCACAGTGGGACGCATCGGCCCTTTTAAAACATACGTTTCCGCTTAGCCAGTCAGGAGCTCGTGCCTAGGAGCATTCAGGTTCAGAGGGGTATACCTCTCCGAGGCCGGCAGGCAAGCCTATGCCATCAGGATTTCGGTATTCACCCCTCCTACGAGTTTAGGTCCGTGTTATACTACGGTCCTTTTGGACCCAGTTGCCAGCTCTTCTCCAGCTGCAGCATTGGTTGCAGCATATCCTCATTAGCCACTTTGTGCGCATCTTGCCGCTTAGCCCGGCGAATCGCCGACGCCGGCATTAGTTCGTTATCCCTGTTCTATGATGGATTAAACACTTGGGCTCCCGCAAAAGCGGCGCCTTCCCTCGATATAAGGAGGAGCTCATATGCCCACCCCGCCACCGGTGCAACATTGCAGCCGAGACAAGAGGCATGGCCACCTCGCCAGTAGATAGGGACATTCATTTATTTAACCATCTATCTGATGCAGCTCTTGAGTTTTCCTCATCTCTGCTTTGCTTACGAACGTGTATTACTTTTCGTGAAAACTTTTGAAAGTGTGTTTTCTACTAGAAGGGTATATTTTAATTATTAGTTCTTAAACTTTAATTTATTTTAAAAGTCGATATATGTATATAGATCTTATTTATTTCTCTCTTTAATATATATTCATAACTATCACTAAGTAAACTGAGATTTATTTTAAGCTGCTAAATCGTGTAGGTTATTTAATTTATTTTACTCCTTTGACGATGGTTATTCACTATTTGATGTTTATCAATACTTTTCCTTAATTGAGTCATGGATATTAAAACGTAAATTGTAAATATTGTATATAAGTTAAAAAGTAATTTTGTATATATTTTTAACATTTATTAAATAAATAAAAATCCGTATGATATATCAATGCTTTTTATTGTATAGTAGGCATATTAATTCTTATATCAGCCACTTAGCCACAATCTGGTCTGTCCAGTAATTGTGTTTCCGTCCCTAGCCGCGTGGAGGCGGGCTGATGCTCTACTCGAAACCACTGTCTAATCTCGTAAACATTTTGTATATAGGCGTCAAATTTCTTGTATTCGTGTTCGTCTTCAATTAATTTAT
Organism: Nylanderia fulva; assembly: GCF_048542155.1. NCBI lineage: Eukaryota > Metazoa > Arthropoda > Insecta > Hymenoptera > Formicidae > Nylanderia > Nylanderia fulva. The sequence continues at coordinate 108,659 of NW_028190381.1, read as the reverse complement.
GTAGATCTCCGTTGTCGGCATTGGCTCTTGTTTTGAGAATTGCATCATATCTCAGACTCTCGTATTGTTCGCAATGCCATATCAGATGTTCGATAGTTTCATCCTCGTTACAGTATGGGCACCGAGGATCGCTCTTGAGGCCCATCCGGAACAACTTGTCGTTTGTGGAGCCATGTCCAGTTATAATCGAGGTTAGAATCACGTTTGGCTTGAACCAGGTATTTTTGTGTGCAAAATCCACGTATGGGATAAAATTATGTGTGATTCGGCCATTTGTTGAGTTATCCCATCTGACCTGCCATGCAGAGTACACATGTTCTAACGTCAGTCTTCGCAGGTTTGCTATGTCTTCCTTACTACGGAGGTCCTGTGATTGAGGCACATTTATGCAGCTCACAGCTTTATTCGTCCTTATTTCGAATTGAGCAGCAAACAAGGTGGCTTGTAGTTCGATCGGCAAAAAGCCTGACAGGACCTGCATGGCCTCGGTAGACGTGGTCTTACATATCCCATACATGGATAGAATAACCGATCGCTGTGCCGATTCTAATTGTCTCTTGACATGTGAGTGCATTGCTCTAAAGCCCCAGGCTCCCACTCCATAAAGCAGTATTGGCAGAAATAGGCATTTGTATAATAATCTTAAGCTGTACCTTCCAATCCCTCTTGTTTGTTTGTTTACGCGTTTGATCATTCCAAAGACCTCCTTAATTTTCTGTTTTTGTAACGTAGCGTGAAATACGAAGGTGAGCCTCGAGTCAATCCATACTCCCAAGTATTTGATCTCGTCTTTGAAGTGGATTCTGTTAGCGTTTAGCTCAATTTTAGGTCTTCTTTCTCTGTGTAGGCTGCCCTTAAGCATTAGCGCTATCGATTTCTGAGTGGAAATTTCCAGATTATTTATGCAGCACCAGTTTCCAATTCTAGTCATTTCTCGGCTCGCAATGCTTTCAAGCTGGTTCCTCGAGTTCGCCTGCATAAGAACCAAGACGTCATCAGCATATGCCAAATACTCTGAGTCATCCAACATTTCTGCCTTATGCTCATGCAGTAGTACATTGAGTACCATGTTCTATGCTAGTGGTCCAAATATGGAGCCCTGTGGGCAACCCTTGGTCATACGTCTAGTGCACCTTTCTCCTGTACTGTTGGTTACATGCACTTCTCTGTCACAGAAATAGTCCTTAAACACATTGTACAGCTGGATTGGACAGTTAAGCTGAGTTAATCTATAGAGTACTGAAACCCAGGGGAGGTTGTCAAATGCTCCACTAATGTCAAGGAAAACTCCAATTACGTACTTAGATTCGCTTAAATGTACATACGAGATTAACTTATGAATTGCATCCGTAGTGGAGCGTCCCTTTGTGAACCCGAATTGATGGACATTGTGCACCTCAAAATCATTACAGATATTCGCTAATCTTTCAACTATTACTCTCTCATATACTTTTCCGGTTATTGATAATAGTGAGATTGGCCTATATGATTTGACCAGTGTGGGATCTTTGTCCGCTTGTTTTAATAAAATTTTAACATTGGCCCGTTTCCAGTCTTTGGGAAACCTTTCCTCCCTGAAGCATTTGTTGTAAAGTGCATATATACAGCCTGGAGACGCTTGCCATATAGCTTTCAATATTTCTGCCGTTATATTATCAGGACCCGGGGCTTTTTTATTCCTTAATTTTTTCATTGCACTCGCAATTTCTGTAGTGGAAATTTCACTAACCGAGCGATCTATTTGCTCTTTTTCCAAGTACTGTGCGCATTTAATTCTGAGCATTACTTGTTCATTGTCACTCTTCTGAATGGCCTCCGGAACCAGAACATTCAGAATCATCTCTACTGAGTTGCTCCAGGAGATTGTATCAACTCCTTCATGCTTGACAGTGTGGAAGACATCTTTAGTTTTATATTTATTTGTCATTAATTTGTACGCTAAGCCCCACGGGTCCTTACTTGTGTTTTCCGCGATAAAATTCTTCCAGCTGTCGAACTTGGCTTCATTAATCGATCTGCGATATTTATTTCTCAGTGCACAATAATGCTTCCTTGCTAATCCATACGCGTGATCTAGTTTCATACGTTTATATCTTTTACAATCCTTAGCTGCGATGTTAACCTGCCTTCTTAACTCCGTGAGCCTCTGATTCCACCAGGGAACCGGTCTGCGGTTCATGGCCTTCCTTTTCTTTGACGTCTTTCCTGCATAGTTGGAGAACCTTCGCATTGAAATGCTCGATCGCCTCATCAGGAGTCATGTCCTCTATAACATCTGTGAATGTATTACCAAAAATTTCCTGGATTTTTGAGGTTAGGGTTTCCGGGTCGATTCTTCCTAGATGAAGGAACGACACATTATTCTCAGAGAATGGGTAATTACAATGGTTATGGAACTCAAAATATATACAGTTGTGATCGGAACTTGTTGTTCCTTCGAGAACTCTCCAATCCATTACTCTGGACAAGGCTCTATTGTTTGCTAACGTCAAGTCGATATTGCTCTCCCCGTTAACTGTCGAGAACGTAAAAGGATTCCCTGGTTCATTCATTATGTAAACATTGTTACTGGCGACAAACTCCTCTACTATATCGCCCTTCATATCCGATTCCCTGCAGAACCAAGACCTGGAGTGCGCGTTCGAGTCCATGCATATAATAAGACTCTCGCCTTGAAAGGTGTGGATTATGTCCTCCAACTTGGACATAAAATGATTTATCGACATAGAATATTTACAGTATATTGAAACCACATACAAGCTCTGTTTGTTGTATATCAATTGCGCGCATGCAAAAAATTCATCAGTAAATGGCTCAATTTGGGTGACAGTAATATTGTCCGTGTACACTATAATGGCTGCTGTTACGCTTACGGCCGAGGTTGCCTGGACAGTTCTAGTACTTAACGGCGCACATCCTTTCACTTTACCAGCGACAGTATAGGGTTCCTGTATCAGTGCAACATCGATCTTTTTCTCAAATGCGAATTGCCTTAGTTCGTATGAGGCAACTCTTGATTTTCCTAAGTTCACTTGGCATAATCTTAGCGAATTCATGAGTAATTAATCTTATTTTTTTGGATCTCACTAACCCGTACATACTCTGGACATGCCTTGTCATTAACATTATGGGAGCACTCTTTTCTACGGGCTCGTTTACAATTAGCGCACGCAAAGGTCTTATCTTTGGTGGGACAGTCATAGACATGTCCAATCTCCGCGCATTTGCCACATGTAGGATTCTCCTGCTGACAGAACTTGATGGAGTGTCCAAAACCCAGGCAACGGAAGCATCTGGTAATTATAGTAAAGTCATTCAGTTTGTACGCCCTCCACCCTATGAAGATGCGTCCTTGTTCTTTTAGTTTTCTCCTTATTTCGCCAGAAACACCAATTATCCAGCTTAATGTATTTTTCGCTTTTGATTTGATGCTAAACCTTATTGTTACATGTTCCGAAAAACTTTCCTTTCCATAGCCTAGCTTTTCCAAATTTTTAACCCATAAATCTTCTAGAACAGTTTCTTTCGTAACTTCATTATCGACATCGTATACAATTAAGTTTGGGGAAAGTTTCCTCGGTTTCTCAACTCTTAGTCCAGTATCCGTATTCAGCGTATTTTTAATTATATCTATATCTCGTTCATCCTCAGCCTCAATA
>NW_028190381.1:82500-100000 GCF_048542155.1 Nylanderia fulva | reverse complement strand
ATTTCTTTCTCAGACACTCCAGATGCAACCTGAAGTTCATTCTTTCACTCACCCAGACACCCAGATATCTCACACTTCTCGCATACCTCACGCATTTATCATTCACACGTACATTGGGAGGCCTCGTCCCAGCCATACTACCTTTTATCAGCATCATCACAGTCTTATTCTCAGATACACTCACACCTACTTTTAATCCCCATTCGTACACCATTCTCATTCACTCCGTACCCTTTCTCTCCAACTCCGCTCGGCTCTGTCCTTCTACAATCAACAGCAGGTCATCCGCGTACGCAACCACCTTACATTCATTCTCGCGTAGCCGCCACAACAGTTCATCCATCATTAGGTTCCATATAAATGGGCCGCAGATGGAGCCCTGCGGGCAGCCACGCTGTACTTCCTTCCACACTGTATCACATGCACCCGTCATACATACACGCCTGCCGCTGAAGTAGCTCTTCCACAATTCAATCTCTTCACATTCAACTTCACGCAGTTTCTTGATCACACATTCCCACTCTAGGTTGTCAAACGCTCCCTTAAAATCCACGAACACTCCTAGCACGTACTTTCTCTCCGACCCATTCACCCATTCATGCACTCGATTCCACGCATCCTCGGTCGATTGGTTCCTAACAAATCCGTACTGGGCGTCACACATTCTTCCACACATCGTTCGCTCGAGTCTTCCAACCATCATTCGCTCCAACACTTTCCCCAGCACGGACAGCAGGCAAATGGGCCTGTACGACCCAGGGTCCGACCTAGGTTTCTCAGGGGACTTTAACAGAACTACCACCCGCGCAGTCTTCCACGCCGGGGGGAAACACGCTGTACTCAGGCATACATCATACATCCTTTTCATCCATACCGGGACAGCACGCCAAATCGCTCGCAACATCTCCGTACTTACACCATCCATACCAGGTGCCTTTCCCACTTTCATCGATTTCACCGCCACATCCACTTCGCTCCATTCAAACTGCCTTTCTTCCTCACTCACGCCTCCTCCAGCCTCCATCTCCGCGCTCGTCCGCGCTGCCGGGAAGAATCTCTCCATTAACGCATCCACACTTTCTTTCCATGTGCTCGTCATTCTATCACCCACTTTTATGCCACTCAATCTTACCCTGTCACGCTTTCCCATGCACACCTTATACACATCACTCCATGGATCCATGTTCCCAGTCTCACACACAAATCGCTTCCAATTCTCCTCTTTCACTCTTCGCATTTTCTCCTTATACTCCCGCAAAACATTCTTGTATTCATTCATTCTTCCTTCCACTCTGCTTCCTTTCCTCTTCCTTGCGCGCTGGTAGGCACGTCTGCTCCTTTCTACAGCTTTCTTCAGCCCCTCAAGCTCGTCCGTCCACCACACAAGCTTCCTAGCATGCACAGGTTTACACCTCTTCATCCATCTATCATTCGCATTATGGATCCATTTCATCATTCGCTCTACACAGCTCTGCGCATCCGTTTCGTCTATAGCGCTCGCTGCATCCTCTAACGCGCTCTCTCGCATATCACACATATACCCTTCCCAGTCTACGTCCTTGCACACCCATCTACACATGTCCTCATTCGTACTCGCATTTTCTCTGTATACCATACGTATTAATAACACGTTATGGTCACTCACTCCCCAGTCAGGCTTTACCTCCCACTCATACCGGCACCCTCCATGCACGCCGTTCACGAGAGTGACGTCGATGTCACTTTCCCCATTCGGCCCGCTGAACGTGTAAAACTCACTTGGTTCATTTAACACGTTCATCCCGTTCGCAATCATTCATTCCTCAATCACTCTTCCACGCGCTTCACTTTCTCTGCTGCCTCCCTCACCCTTGCTATACCACAAGGGAGAGACGGCATTCGCATCCATACCTATCAGACGCTTTCCCCTGGCTGTCTCACATACTCTGTCCATGTACGCCAAGTACGGCTCGATGCTCTTACCGTACCGGCAGTACACGGACACCACATACATCTCTCCAAAGTCCCCCTTCAATCACACGCACACTCCAAGCTCATTCGTACATTCTCTCACACACATCACATCCAACCTAGAGTCATTCACTACCACTGCTGCTTTGACCATCCCACTCTCGCTAACAATCACATCCATACCTATGGGCAAGCCCACCACGCGTCCATGCCTTTCGTACGGTTCTTGCAGCAGTGCTACACTCACCCGACGTTCGCGCATCATCTCACCCAGATCACACATAACCGCATACGCTCTCTGGCAGTTATACTGCACTACATTCACGCACCATTCATTCGTCATTTATTCTCGCTTTCTCCCTCTCTAACGCTCTCACGTATTCCGGGCACACTTCGGACAGGACCGAGTGATCACATTTGCTCCCTTTCAGCTTACAGTTTCTACACACACTTTCCTTCTTACAATCTCTCATCATGTGTCCCACACATCCACATTTTTGGCACAGTCTTTCCTTTTCGGTGCATTGCCGCATCATGTGCCCAAATGCAAAGCACTTGTGGCACCTCAGCACACTGAAAAACTCTTTCACCCTAAAGGCCTTCCAATGCACGAACACTCGTCCGTCATTACAGAGCACATTCCTTATTGTACTCGTAACTTCTAATATCACATTTCCGCAGGTTGCATCTTTCTTCGCATTCCTACTGACAACACGCACACGTTCCATGAATACTCTCTCATCCACTCGCCCTTTCAAGCTTCTCTCATACATTTCTCTCATTAACACTTCACTCGCCATATCATTCGGCACATCGTACAAGATGATCTTTGGGCCTATCTTGCGAGGCAGCTCAACCTTTAGGCCAGCATTCTTAAACTGACCACACTCTCTTATTCTTTTCAACTCACTCTCGCTCATCGTTTCAATCGCTACTCCTCCATTCCTCACTTTCCTTACCGCTTTTACACGCACATTCAGTGACTTGCTCACATGCTTCATCATTCTCTCCTTTACTTCCTCACTTGTCACACTCGCACTTGCATCATTCGCTTTCACTATTACCGCATAACTCTTCTCTTTCGTACTCGTCTTCACATTCACTTCCTGTACCTTTTCAATCACGCTCTTTTCAACCTTTTTCGCACTCACGCTCGCATAGCTCATTCCGCTTCCGCCGTAGGCTAAATACCGACTCGCTCGACGCATACACTCATCCAGTTTCCCCTGTATTCTCTCATTCTTGCACAACATTTTCATCATCTGTTCCTCATATTCTCCCACAATGTCCAATATTTTCTCACTCGCACTCTTTGAAATTTTGTTTGTCTCCGTAAACAGAAATTTACGGAGCCTCGCACCAATTACTCTCATGCACGCTATCTCACTCACTTCCGCAACGCTCTCATTCTCCCCCTCATTCACTCGTTTTCGCTTCGCACTCACACTCACATCACTCGCCTTGCTCGTCACACTATCACTCCTGTTTCTTCCAAACACTTCCGCGTCTCCAGGAGCTAAGAACTCCTTGTTAGCGTCCTCCGTTCCTTTTCCTTCTACGGCCTTTGGCGCGCTGGGGCCAGGAAAAACGAATACCTCGTCGGCCTCTCTCAGAATCCTTGTGCCATGCGGCCTTGCCGTCCTCCCTCCTCTCAGCTGGGGAGTCGTACGCCTCTACGCCCTGCTTCCAGCGGAGTTGAGCAAGGCCTGCCCGCTCCTCCAGCCACCACCATTTTGGCAGACGGCGGCGATCTGGGAATGGACTCCCTTCTCTCAAAAGGGTCCAGTTCCTTATCCTTCTCTTTATCCATTTTTTGTGCCATTGTCGTCGTCGTGTATCTCTGTTTTAATGTATTTGTTTGTAAATTTTTCTCCATAATAAGTCCCACGATTCTGGCGAGTCGCAAGGTCCACTCAGGCAGAGCCCCCAGTACCCGAGTAAGGCGACTTATTTACCGCAGGGTTGCGCCAGGTGCCCTACGGGAATCGTTCACGGCCGTGTACCACCCCCACGACCATGCAGCCCTCGGCACGCTGTCTCCCACCTTGGCTTCGGGGTTCCGCTATAACACACCCCACGTCCAACAGCGGCTCAGCTCTGGGTGTTGTGCTGGTTGGTTGACCTGTGGGTCCGCATTTATTTCTTCCCACATGCACTCTCATATTGCGGTTATGGCATTGCCTGATGTTCGGCTGCCGAGTGTGCATGCGGCGCCAACACCACTTAGCCGTTGTGCTAGAAGCACAACGTTACCAGCGAGACCACGAGGAGGTAGGCATTGACAAGACGCAAGGGAGGCTATACGTTACGCATCTTGCGCCCGCAGCACTCCCTCCCTGCCGAATCCAAAGGGCACGTGAGAGGCTGAAGGACCTAACGAGAGGTCTGCATCGCATCAACGACCCAACCATAAGCCACCCCAGACCCCGGGCTTACCTGCTCAGCATCTCCTGCGCGATGCAAGATTAGCAAAGCAGTGACACCCGGGCGTCCTCATGGGTGGCATGGTTATTTCGGAGGAGGGAGCGCCACAAAGTGACCACACCCCTGACTCAGGAGCTATGATGTTATTTACTCCGGCGTGTTGCTTTGAGAAGACAAGTCTCCTCGCGGCGTGTTGCCCCGAGAAACAGGGCAGGCATAGGAGCTCCAGGCAGCGTTCTGCTTACCGCATAATGTCCCGCGAAGCGCTGCTCGCACAGCGCCCCGCGAAACGCACATTTAAATCGGCCCGCGCCGTTCCGCGCAGAGCCCAAGTGTCAACGCGGCGTGTTGCTTTTAAATCGGACAAAGTCCGAGCGCGGCGTGTTGCTTTTTTGAATCGGACAAAGTCCGAGCGCGGCGTGTTGCTTTAAATTTCGGACAAAGTCCGACCGCGGCGTGTTGCTTTAAATTTCGGACAAAGTCCGACCGCGGCGTGTTGCTTTCGAAGCCTGGACAAAGCCAGACCGCGGCGTGTTGCTTTCGCAATCCGCATTAAGTTCGATCACGGCGTGTTGCCTTTAAAGAAGCAACAAAGCCCGATCGCGGCGTGTTGCTTTTGAAAAAGCAACAAAGCCCGATCGCGGCGTGTTGCTTTTAATGAATCGGACAAAGTCCGACCGCGGCGTGTTGCTTTCTAAATTCGGACAAAGTCCGAAGGCGGTATCGCCTTGTCCAGGCAACGAAGACCCGCCGAATCGGACCCTGCGCCGGGAGCCAGCGAGACGTTGAGCCTCACAGCAAGATGCAGTGTCGCGAGAACAGCGTTTTGCTTCGCCTGCTGTCGCGGGGTCAGCATTTTGCTTAGCCCGGTGTCGCAGGGTCAGCGTCACGCTTAGCGCACAGCGACATATGCCAGGATGGTCGTGGCATATTTGTGGCGTCCGAGTATACGTGCTCGCAATAGGTGGTAGGTGCTGAGTTAATGCACGTTGGTCGTTATAGTACATAGAAATAGAAATTTCTCTTGGAGAAGAGCGGCAAAAGCAAAATAAAAGAAAATGACGAAAATTTTCTCATAAAAAAAGGCCAGACGCGCGGTGTTATGTGAACACCACGCGCCTTGGCCATTCAGCACTTTGCTCACCACTGCAGGAGGTATTACCACGGTGGCGAGCTCAATGCTCTTTGAATGCTCCGTCGAACTCGAGACCGGCCAGGGATGAGCCTCGCAGTCACCGACTGTGGATACCTCGTCCCTTTCGGGACCCACAGTGGGACGCATCGGCCCTTTTAAAACATACGTTTCCGCTTAGCCAGTCAGGAGCTCGTGCCTAGGAGCATTCAGGTTCAGAGGGGTATACCTCTCCGAGGCCGGCAGGCAAGCCATGCCATCAGGATTTCGGTATTCACCCCTCCTACGAGTTTTTGGTCCGTGTCAATCTACGGTCCTTCTGGACCCAGTTGCCAGCTCTTCTTCAGCTGCAGCATTGGTTGCAGCATATCCTCATTAGCCACTTTGTGCGCATCTTGCCGCTTAGCCTGGCGAATCGCCGACGCCGGCATCAGTTAGTTATCCCTGTTCTAGTATGATGGATTGAACACTTGGGCTCCCGCAAAAGCGGCGCCTTCCCACGATACAAAGAGGAGCTCATATGCCCACCCCGCCCCTGGTGCAACATTGCAGCCGAGACAAGAGGCATGGCCACCTCGCCAGTAGATAGGGACAGTGGGAATCTCGTTAATCCATTCATGCGCGTCACTAGTTAGATGACGAGGCATTTGGCTAAACCTGCGCCCGCGTAGCGGGCATACTTCCCGGAGTAGGTTTCCAGTAACCGTGTCGGATCATTCACCCGCTTAGATGAGTGTAAATGGGTAAAACATTATTAAATTAGATAAATAAATAAATAAGCAAATAAATTATTATTATAAGTTAAAACAGCAATAAACGTGCCAGGGCTCGGCTCGCCGCGGTGGCGGGAATCACTTCCGCTTCTCCCACGTTGCAAGGCCGGCCAACTCCGATGCCTCAGGTTAGCATCTTCGTTATAAGTTAAATTTTAAATTAGTTTGTACTGTGAGCACATTGAGACAGGTTATTTATCCATGAATGCATTTGCGATCTCGATTGAGCTTCTTAGAGCTATAAGGGACATGGTTAGCCAGTCCTCTTTCTTTATTTTTAGCTGCTTTAATTCCAATACTGTTTCAGTTGGTAAAGCTCCTCTTGAGCCAACGACAATAGGCACTACTCTCGAGGTAGGGACGTTAAAGTTGTCCTTTAATTTATTAGAGATGTCTTTGTATTTATCCACCTTCTCTCTGGCTGCTTCTGCTAGAAAGTTCCTGTTCTCGTACCGGACCGTAACGTCGAGCACGAGAGCCCGTTCCTCATTCAAAATGACGAGGTCGGGTTTGAATCTTTCGCCATGAAGTTCTATAGTGGGTTCCACTATAACTCTGTTGTTCACAGAGAGACGATCTTTCAGGAGGTTTACTATCTCATTATGACGCTTTATGCGTTTTGTCTTGGTTGCACTACATTGACCAAGTATATGACCTAATGTCTCGTCTGCCTCGCCACAAGCCCGGCAGACGGTGTCTACATTATCGTGCGCTCTTCGCATAGTCATGCGTGTAGGATAATTGTTGGTTCGCATTTTAATCGCGTCTATAAGACGCGAGGAGCGTAACAGATTGCTACAAAATAGCCATGCATTACTGAGTGGTTCTTGGCCAAAGTCTTGGACCCCTTGTCCTTGCGCAATTAATTGCGCCCACTCCTGCCTGTAATTGTTCTTAATTTGTCTCTTCCTTTCCTCTATCTGCTTGATGGACGCTGGCCAAGATAGTCGCAGCGCTGCAGCGTAAGACTTGTGCACTTTTTGCGATGCTTCATTACAGATAACTTTTCGGACGAGTATATCGTCAGATGCGGCCGCTTTCGCGGCGTTCCTGAGTGCTGCCAGATAGACCATGGGAAGTGTCTCGAGAAGACCAAGTCCTCCTTCCTTCATAGGCGTGTATAGGAAGGCACTATTTGTGGTCTCATGCAGATGTAAGATCTGTTTAACACCGCTTCTAATGGCTATGTCAATGTTTTTCAGCGTCTCTTTGGATGGCGGACGCATTACCAACCCATAGGTGAATCTGGGCAGCAGGTACGTGCGCAACAGAAGTATCTTCTGCATTGGCTTAATAGGGAGCGCCTTCACCCTCTCTATGACTCCCTGAATCGTATGGAGCTCTGAACCCTCGATCAGGCCTCTCCAAGGTGTGGCTGTTGCACCTAGATATCTAAAGGCTTTATCTGGTTCTCCATATGGAATCGGGGTTCCTCTTACGACCATCTCCGGGTCTCTAATGTACCAGGTTTTTGGTCTTGGTACGTACTCGAAGGCGAAGCATTTCTCAATAGAAAGCGCCATACCACGCTTTCTTAGCTCGGTATAGACCGAGTTGATCTGACCGATGGACGTTTGTCGGTCTTGTGCTAAGAGTACCATATCATCAGCGAATGCCATTGCTGCCAAATTGCGCTCCTCGACTTTAACACCTACGGTGTTTTCTTGCACCATTTCAATTATAGGCTCAATCACCAAGTTAAACAAGGTGGGTGACAGGGGATCGCCTTGCTTGACACCTCTCTTTAATTCGATCGGCACCCCGTCACTTCTAGCCTTTATAGTGGTCTTGCAACCACTGTACATGTTCACGATGTAATTTGCCACTTTGGCCGGGATTCCTTTTCTTATTAATGCCCAATAGATGGCCTTGTGTGGGATAGTATCGAATGCTTTCGATATATCCAGGACGGTGAAAACACCGCCCGACGCTTTTGCTTCACTAATGGCTGCACTAAGTAGTCTAGTGTTCGTAAAACAGCCATTCTCTTTAGTAAAGCCTTTCTGTCTTAGCGTCTGTTGAATGACCTCGCGTATGCGACGGTCCAGCAGCGATGAAAATATTCTGCTTAACATTGAGGAGATAGTTATAGGCCTCCAGTTTTTAACATCCGAGAGATCTTTACTCGCTTTAGGTATAAGGGTAGTGCGATTCTGCTTCCAAGCTATTGGATAAGCCTCTTTTAGGAGCAGGAGATTGAAGAACTTAGCCAAAACAATACTGATGCCTTTTCCTTTCAAGTCAGCCTTTTCAATCTTATCTAAACCAACAGCTGAAGAGTTGGCAATGCGTCTGATTTTGTCCTGCACTTCCTTTGGCTTTATTGGTAGGAAGATATCTCTCAGCGGAACCTCGGCGTCTGCAACACCGATTGGTTCTTGCTGGGGGCCGGGCAAACCCCATAGATTGGTGTACAATTCTTTAATTTTCGCCATCTCGGGCAATTGACGCAATTGTATAAGCGATAGGTCATTGGCGGCCACGGCATCTGCCAGCTTCCTTGGACAGTTATTCATTAGCTCCTGGCATTTTGCAAAGGCGAAGCGCCTCTTCTCCATCCTGTTTGGCGGACGGCTTTTGGTTTTTCGATTCCTACGTTTTCTGGAATCTTTATGTACTCCCTTGTTTTTATTCAGGCATTCTGTTATCTCGTTGCAGAGCAAGTCAATATCCTCACTGGTCGTTCTTTTATTTGCTAACGAGACCAGTCTTGCAACCATGGTTGTTCATACGCCTTTCAGTTTACTTTCCGCTTCGATTTCCGCCAGCACACTCTCTCTCCAATCCTCGCCTTCAAAGGATAATTGCTCCGGCGCTGCACTTCGCGCCGGAGATTTGTTCTGCGTTCTAGGAACTTCGACTACAGCAGCCAATTCTGGCTGCCGTGGAGCTACATCAGGTTGTGGGGCCGGTACAACGGCCGGTTTCAGTCGACGTCTTGCATCGCTTATTTGCTTATTAGTTTTACCCGGGAAAAATTCCATCAACCTGATGTTAATGTTTCGCTCGTCTTGGAACCTTAGATTGAGTTGTTCGAGCCGCTCCATCTCATCCGCAGTCCACACGGTTAACTTTCTGCCACTCTTTTCGGCTGGTTTTTCAGCCTCGGCTGCTCTCTTTGTATTCCTTATTTTCGGGTGAGCAAACCTTTCATGTTGCGAGAGCCCAATCCTTGATTCGAAGCTCAACTTACAGTTCTCGCATTTGTACTCGGCCGCTGGATTGACCTTTTTACCCCTGCACTTAGGGTAATGACAGCGCCATGAATGGATTTTCGGAAAGACTTCCCGACATTTCTCGCACTCCCAATTGACATGCACATCTGGATGTTGTTCTAGAAAGTGTGCGTTCAGCTGCTTTGCACCAATGCAACTGATACTTCTACTGTTCTCCAAACATTTTGGGCAGTCCATGACTGCATCTGTACTTCCTTGGATGGTCAAGGGCTGGGTAACCCGAATGGGTATTGGGTCCCATCGCCCGTCCGACGGCGCCCTTGGGACTCGGGCGCCGCTCGCGCTTCCTCGCCTTTTCGCCACATAGGCAGCGTCCGCCCCGCCAGAAGCGTTCTCGGGGTCGTCCGCCTCCGAGGCTTTTTCTATTTCACTATCCATATTTGCTCCTGAATAGACCGTCGCCTGGAGCCAAGACGACGGTCGGGCAATCGTGGGCTGCACCTCACCCCGACGGTTATAAATTAGTTTGCGGTGTGTTGCTTTTGATTTCCGCAAACAAACTCTGGGCACTCTAGGCTGCTCCTCACCCCGATGGTTTCTTTGGTGTCTGATTGCACAAGGTATACCCGGACTACAAAGAGCCGGCTTGGAAGAAGAGAAAAGGCGAGCTGGGGGTTAGTTTCCCAATTCTGGGACAGCAATTTCCCTTTTTCACAGAATAATTTGTTCCCCCATGATGGCTTACGCCATTTGATTCCTTTCTTCGCTTCGCCTTTTCGGCCGATGACAGGCCTAACAAGTAATCCCTGATGCGCCAGCTTGGCGAGTTCCGAGCGTGCTAATTTGATCGGCGCTGTACACCCGTTAGCCGTCGCCCACCGTACCGTCTTGCTATGGTGGGGACGTTGCCCGGGAGTGACCACGAGGAGGTGGGGTACAACTTGGACGTGAGAGGCTGAAGGTCCTTACTAGAGGACTTCGTTGGCGCATCACGACCCAACTACGACTCTCTCTAAGTACCATCGCGGCGTGTTGCTTTGAGGACCGAGAGAGTCATAGTTACTCCCCCGAGAGAGTCATAGTTACTCCCCCGAGAGAGTCATAGTTACTCCCGCCGTTTACCCGCGCTTGCTTGAATTTTTTCACGTTGACATTCAGAGCACTGGGCAGAAATCACATTGCGTCAACACCCGCGAGGGCCATCGCAATGCTTTGTTTTAATTAGACAGTCGGATTCCCCTAGTCCGTGCCAGTTCTGAGCTGAGCGTTGAATGGCGGCCGAAGAGGACGACCACGACGGCTCGCGCCGCCACGGAAGCCTCGCAGCAAGGAAGATCCGCGGGAGGCCAAGGCACGGGACCGAGCTCGGATCCCGGGACCGGCGCGAGAACGCCGACCGTTCACCTCGCCCAGGCCCGGCACGTCAGCCAGACCCGCTTCCCGACCAAGCCCGACACGCCCCGCTCCTCAGAGCCAATCCTTATTCCGAAGTTACGGATCCAATTTGCCGACTTCCCTTACCTACATTATTCTATCGACTAGAGGCTCTTTACCTTGGAGACCTGCTGCGGATATGGGTACGAACCGGCGCGACACCTCCACGTGGCCCTCTCCTGGATTTTCAAGGTCCGAGGGGAAGATCCGGACACCGCCGCAACTGCGGTGCTCTTCGCGTTCCAAACCCTATCTCCCTGCTAGAGGTTTCCAGGGAACTCGAACGCTTATACAGAAAAGAAAACTCTTCCCGGATCTCCCGACGGCGTCTCCAGGTCATTTTGGGTTACCCCGACGAACACTCTTACGAGGGCCCGAATTGTATGCGGTTCCGCTGCCGGGTTCCGGAATAGGAACCGGATTCCCTTTCGCCCGACGGGCGTGTGTCTTTCGTATAATATTTATTATTATTTCTCGACACTCGAGTATATTGTACGCCGTCATTGACATAGGATTTCTCCTAGGGCTTAGGATCGACTGACTCGTGTGCAACGGCTGTTCACACGAAACCCTTCTCCACGTCAGTCCTCCAGGGCCTCGCTGGAGTATTTGCTACTACCACCAAGATCTGCACCGACGGCGGCTCCAGGCAGGCTCGCGCCCAGACCCTTCTGCGCTCACCGTCGCGACCCTCCTACTCGTCAGGGCTTCGTGACGACGCGAGAGAAGACTAACGCCCGCTCCCGGTTGCCGCTCCACTTGCCGCTGACGGCAGAGTATAGGCTCGACGCTTCAGCGCCATCCATTTTCTGGGCTAGTTGCTTCGGCAGGTGAGTTGTTACACACTCCTTAGCGGTTTTCGACTTCCATGGCCACCGTCCTGCTGTCTTAAGCAACCAACGCCTTTCATGGTGTCCCATGAGCGTCGAGTTGGGCGCCTTAACTCTGCGTTTGGTTCATCCCACAGCGCCAGTTCTGCTTACCAAAAATGGCCTACTTGGCACTCTGATCCGAAGATGCTCGTGGCTTCATAATTCAAGAGAGCCAGAGATCTCACCCATTTAAAGTTTGAGAATAGGTTGAGGTCGTTTCGGCCCCAAGGCCTCTAATCATTCGCTTTACCAGATGAGACTCGCGCGCGTTCCGTGCGGAACGGCCGAGTGCCAGCTATCCTGAGGGAAACTTCGGAGGGAACCAGCTACTAGATGGTTCGATTAGTCTTTCGCCCCTATACCCAGTTCCGACGATCGATTTGCACGTCAGAATCGCTACGGACCTCCATCAGGGTTTCCCCTGACTTCGTCCTGACCAGGCATAGTTCACCATCTTTCGGGTCCCAACGTGTACGCTCTGGGTGCGCCTCTTCTCGCGATGAGAACGAGACGCCCCGGGAGTGCGAGGCCGCATCGCGACGCGGCCCATCCTCCCTAGGTCGACGGCCAGGGCCGACCTTCACTTTCATTACGCCTTTAGGTCTCGCGACAAGTCCCAATGACTCGCGTACATGTTAGACTCCTTGGTCCGTGTTTCAAGACGGGTCCTAAGAGTACCCAAAGCAGTAGCGTCGCCGACCGGTATCGGTCTCCCGCGAGACCGCGGGAGACGTTCGCAGGCCTGTCGAAGGTGTACCGTACTGTAACCAACAGCGGGCCAGGACCGGGGACGGCGCGAAGTCCGTAACCTCCGAGTACCGTGGCGCGCGCTTGCGACGGTCTCGACGCACCGTGAATAGTGCGGCCTGATACCTTGCGCGTACCGCCGAGCAGCCGGCCGGGCGACCGAGGGTTTGTCGCGTGCCGTTTTACCGGCGACGCGACAGACACCGCACCCGGGCCGTAGACCGACACCCAGCGGGTCGCGACGTTCTACTTGGGGAGAAGTGCACGACGACGAGCGCCGGACATCGGCGCACGGTAGCGTGCCCGCGCGCGAGCCGCAAGGACTCCGCGGGACATCGCCGACCGACGCGAAGCCAGCGCCGCTGACGATGAATCTCCCCGTTCGATCTTTTGGGTTTCTTAGGTTTACCCCTGAACGGTTTCACGTACTCTTGAACTCTCTCTTCAAAGTTCTTTTCAACTTTCCCTCACGGTACTTGTTCGCTATCGGTCTCGTGGTCGTATTTAGCCTTAGATGGAGTTTACCACCCACTTAGAGCTGCACTCTCAAGCAACCCGACTCTAAGGAGAGATCCTCCCGAGGCGCGCACCGGTCGCTACGGGCCTGGCACCCTCTACGGGTAAGTGGCCCCATTCAAGATGGACTTGGACGCGACGCGGCACCTCGGGATAAGCGGATCCTCCCAAACACCACATTTCCCTGCGGCGGAACCGCGGGATTCGGTGCTGGGCTCTTTCCTGTTCGCTCGCCGCTACTAAGGAAATCCTGGTTAGTTTCTTTTCCTCCGCTTAATAATATGCTTAAATTCAGCGGGTAATCTCGCCTGCTCTGAGGTCGTCGCATAGTGAGTTTTCGTAGCCGTTTGCCTCCTCCGCGTCGCTCATCGTCGTCTCTCCTCTATAATATATATTATAAGAGGGAGAGAGAGAGAGCGTCGAACGAGAGAGCAGCAGCGGCAGCACACGAAATACGCGAGAAGGCAAATCGCCGGGGCGCTAACCGCACACACACTCGTTGGTGGTAATGGAGACGATATATCGCGGGGTTCGAGATTCTCGGCTCTCCCTTCTCTTTTATATACGAAATTCGGGCGGAATCGATTCGACGAGTACACGACGCGGCGCGCCGGTCCCCTTTTTTCGCTTTACGAAAATTTCGTGGACTCGGACACGCGGTCGGCTCGCGATTCAAAACCCTTCTCCGTAAAGAGGTAAAGGATTACGAATGCTCTCTCCGCCGGACGACGACGCGCCGTATATTTCTCCGTAATACCGTTATGTGTGCGGGCAAGGGCGCCTCGGCATAAGACGCGCGAGCGCTATCGCACCGAGAGACGCGGCACAGAGTGCGAGAGCAGTCCGGTCAGTCTGTGTGATGTACGGAGAGGAGAGACGGTGAGACAAGCGCTACCTACTTTCGGGAGACAACGACGCACGCGCCGCTCTAGGGAAAGCGGTGCCATTCACCGTCCTGACCCTTTTTTTGGCCGTTTGTTGCTCCCTTCGCGCGCGCTCTTACTCTCATCCCATTTCTCCTCGGCTCTCGCGTACACACACGACTTGGATACACAAACACGCTCCCCCTCTTAATTCGCGCAGCATTCTCTGGGCGCGCGTTCGCCAACGTTTTACACGCTTGTGCGCTTCTCCTCCTCATTATTATTATTTCGGTGTGTCATTTCAGACGACGCCAGGATTTGCACCGCGGCCGGTCGGCGCGGCACAGACACCTCGGGCGAACGTCCAACGATCGCTCGTACGCCCATTGTAAGCGTTGCACAGGGCACAGGCGACGCGCGCGCCATTCTCTGGTCGCCCGCGTCGTGGCCGTGCGCGCTTTTCGGGCGCATAGCAGTTTAGGGGTACTAAAACGACCCTCAGCCAGGCGTGGTCCGGGAATTGTATCCGTGGACCGCAATGTGCGTTCGAAATGTCGATGTTCATGTGTCCTGCAGTTCACAAGTTGACGCGCAATTAGCTGCGTTCTTCATCGACCCACGAGCCAAGTGATCCACCGTTCAGGGTAATCGTTCGAAATTTTTGCGTTCGCGAAGAAACGCGCTTCTCGTTCAACCATCGTGGTCTCTTCTCTCGGACGAGAGAGAGAGAATAATCGTGGTGGCTCTTCGATCAGCCTGTCCGCGCGCGTCCGAGGACGCGCGCGGACCGCCGCCTCCCGCCAGGGAAGGCTACGGCACAAAGATAGAGTTGTGTGTTTCTCGTTCGGAGCGTCTCTCCCGCAACGGGAGAGCCGGGGCGGAAGCTCTTTGAAGAAACCGTCGGACCGACACAGTTGACAGATTGGTCGAAATATCATCGATCCCTTCTCTGTGTTATATATATATTATAATAATATATGGGGGTCCTCTCGCTCGGCACTCGCGGTCGCACACCGTGTGTTCTCGGCACGCTGACCGCTGCCCCGCGACAACGGGGAGGGCGCGCGTCGACGAACGTCGTGGGTGCTGCACACACGCGTGCGCGGGCATAGGTTACCACCGGTTCGCGCTCAACGCCGAATCGACGCTCTGTGTGTGTGTGGCCGGAGAATGGCACACACACGAGCGTGATCGCGAAGCGTCTCGCTCCGAATCGTCGTCGAACACCGCCGGGCGCGCTGCTCTGCTTGCCGACTACTTTCGGTCAGAGAGGCGCGACGGCGTCCGTCGTTATATCAAAACACAACAACAAATTCCGTCAAATCCGTTATTTTTTTTTCTCTGAGAGCGCCTTTTCAGCGCGTCCATTCAGTCGCCGACTGCTGCGAGCGCGCGTCTCTCCCAAAAGAGAGGACTCTCGACGCAGAGCAGGACCTCCGGAACGTTAATGATCCTTCCGCAGGTTCACCTACGGAAACCTTGTTACGACTTTTACTTCCTCTAAATGATCAAGTTTGGTCATCTTCCCGGCAACATCGGCAATGCCGAGACATTGCCGCGCACCAGTCCGAAGACCTCACTAAATCATTCAATCGGTAGTAGCGACGGGCGGTGTGTACAAAGGGCAGGGACGTAATCAACGCGAGCTTATGACTCGCGCTTACTGGGAATTCCTCGTTCATGGGGAACAATTGCAAGCCCCAATCCCTAGCACGAAGGAGGTTCAGCGGGTTACCCGGGCCTTTCGGCCAGGGAACACACGCTGATTCCTTCAGTGTAGCGCGCGTGCGGCCCAGAACATCTAAGGGCATCACAGACCTGTTATTGCTCAATCTCGTGCGGCTAGAAGCCGCCTGTCCCTCTAAGAAGATTTGTTTGTACGTTGGTAGTAAAAACCCGCCAGCCGAAGCCGGGGGCCTTCGCGATACCATAAGGTACGCCTATTTAGCAGGCTAGAGTCTCGTTCGTTATCGGAATTAACCAGACAAATCGCTCCACCAACTAAGAACGGCCATGCACCACCACCCACCGAATCAAGAAAGAGCTATCAATCTGTCAATCCTTCCGGTGTCTGGGCCTGGTGAGGTTTCCCGTGTTGAGTCAAATTAAGCCGCAGGCTCCACTCCTGGTGGTGCCCTTCCGTCAATTCCTTTAAGTTTCAGCTTTGCAACCATACTTCCCCCGGAACCCAAAAGCTTTGGTTTCCCGGAAGCTGCCCGCCGAGTCATCGGAGGAACTTCGGCGGATCGCTAGCTGGCATCGTTTATGGTTAGAACTAGGGCGGTATCTGATCGCCTTCGAACCTCTAACTTTCGTTCTTGATTAATGAAAACATTTTTGGCAAATGCTTTCGCTTCTGTCCGTCTTGCGACGATCCAAGAATTTCACCTCTAACGTCGCAATACGAATGCCCCCATCTGTCCCTATTAATCATTACCTCGGGGTTCCGAAAACCAACAAAATAGAACCGAGGTCCTATTCCATTATTCCATGCACGCAGTATTCAGGCGAAGGTAGCCTGCTTTAAGCACTCTAATTTGTTCAAAGTAAACGTACCGGCCCGACTCGACACTCAGTAAAGAGCACCGCGACGGGATATTGTTGGGCCGCCCCTCGCAAGGCTAAGCCCACCGGTAGGACGTCCACATCACATGCTTCATAACGTTGAAATCGTTTCGGCGACAAAGGTTTCGTATACTTTTTCGACGTTTTCCTCGACGCTCCCGTCACGACCCGCGCGACAAAAACGATTTATTACGATATCTGCTAATTAATTTCCTTCCCCCCCCGTCTAATTCTATTCCCTGGCTACCCCAACTCGTCGGAATGCCAGTCTGCGAGATTCCTATCTAAAAATAATATCTAATATTCTAATCTACGGGACCCGATACGGGTGGGGGGGTGTACAATGCAGGGCAGGAGGATGCCCGAAAAGGTTAAAGGCGGAAGCGGAGTGTTTTGCACGAATATACAACTTTCCCCCCGATGCGTCCTCAGTTAATTAATCTCGAATCTCATTACTAAGCGCGACTTTTATCCTCGCTCGTTAGCGGTACAAAAAGAAGCGAGATGAACTCGGGAACTGCGCAAGGTTTCGCATCCCGGCGCGTTGCTCGCCACCGCGAGCGAGAAATTTTCTTTTTCTTTCCAAGTCCCCGATTGCGGGGGCGTGTTGTACTTTTTTCGTTGCGGGCGACACCGGGGCACAATCCGGCGGCAACGCGCCGCACGGTACACCCAAGTCCCCGATCCAAGCGTGTTTGCTCTTCGTTGCCGGGGCGACACCACTCAGGCAATACACGCGCGCCCGCCCTGTACCCCAAGATTCCGATCGCTGCGTGTTGCTTTCTTTTAGGGCGGGTGCGAACCTCCTGCCGCCACAGCCGCTTTTTTTTTTTTTTTTTTTTTGGTTTTTTTTTTTCCAAGTTCGCCCCTCGCGGCGGTGTTCTTTCGCGCGGGCGAGCGACAACAAATTCCTTTCCTTGTTCCAAGTCGCGTTCGGCGGCTGTGTTGCTTTTCGGCGGGCGTGGCGAGAAATTCATTCCAAGTCCCCCGTCGCGCGTGTTGCTTTCGCCGGGCGAGCTAGAAAATTCTTTCAAGTCCGTTTTTCGCG
>NW_028190381.1:0-77500 GCF_048542155.1 Nylanderia fulva | reverse complement strand
CAATAGGAAAAGGGCCAGAATAAGGAGGTTGTAGTAACTTCCTAACAGTATCTTCTCTAATCCAAACATGAGTACAATCAAAAAGATTCTTGTGAACAAAAGGTGATCTTTTGCAATGATGACTTGTAGGAGATGATCTGATATTCCTCATATGAATCCTGTGTTTTTCAAGAAAGATTTCAGGATCTGCAGGAAAATCTTCTTCAATGAAAAATTCTCCAGGAATACGAAGAGTGGATCCATAAAGAAGTTCTGCAGGTAAAGCTTTTAAATCTTCTTTGAAACACGAACGTAATCCCAAAAGAACTGAAGGTAAAGATTCTACCCAGTTGGTTGTTTCGTGGCACATAATCGCTGCTTTCAAAGTCCTATGCCATCTTTCCAGAATTCCACTTGAAGCAGGATGATAAGCAGAAGTTCTAATCCTTTGGCATCCAATTAGGTTTGTTAAAGCTTTGAATAAAGCTGCTTCAAACTGAGGACCTTGATCTGTTGTAATGCTGATAGGAGAACCAAAACGTGCTACCCAATGTGAATAAAATGTTGTAGAAATAGTTTCAGCAGAAATCTCAGAAATAGGAACAGCTTCAGGCCATCTGGAAAAACGATCAATCATAGTAAGACAATAACGGTAATTTTGACAAATAGGAAGTGGTCCAACAATGTCTAAATGCACATGCTGAAAGCGTTGATCAGGAATTGCAATCTTAATTGGAGAATTCTTGGTGTGTCTTGAAATCTTCGCACGTTGGCATGGAAGACAAGTTCGAGTCCATTCCTTCACATCTTTCTTCAAAGAAGGCCAAATGAATTTCAGTAGTAATTGTTTAGATGTCAATCTGCCGCTGGGGTGAGCGAGTCCATGAACAACATCAAAAATTCTCTTGCGTAAGAGTTTAGGAACATATGGACGAATTAATTCCGAAGAGCAATCACAATAAATAGGTATGGTTGATCCTGAAAGAATAAGTTTCTTCAACAGAAGTGAAGAATTTGAAGAAAGTAAAACTTGAAGTTCTTCATCTTCTTTCTGATAATTAGCAAGTTCTTCTAAAGAAACTATAATAGGCATTGAAATAGATTCAATTCTTGACAGAGCATCAGCAACTGAATTCATTTTTCCAGAAATATAGGTAATATTTGTAGAGAATTGAGCAATAAAGTCCAATTGTCTGATCTGTCTTGGTGACGCTTTATCCAATTTCTGACGGAAAGCAAAAATCAAAGGTTTATGATCAGTTCTGATAATCAGTTGTCTTCCTTCAACAAAATGTCTGAAATGTTTAATAGCCAAATAAATGCTAAGAAGTTCTCTATCATAAGTGCTATAATTTCTTTGAGCTTTGTCTAGTTTCTTTGAGAAAAATGCTATTGGTTTGATATCGTCGTCAATAGACTGTTCAAGTGATGCACCAACAGCAAAGTCAGAAGCATCACAAGTTAAAATAAGAGGAGCATGAGGAGCAGGATGAGAAAGGGTAGTAACTTGTAAAAGTTCTTCTTTACATGACTCGAAAGCTAATTCCGCTTCTTTAGTCCAAGAAATAATTCTTCTATCCCTCTTGCGACTGTCCTTTAAATATTCTGTTAACAGAGCTTGATGATTTGCAGCATCCTTGAGACAGCGACGATAATAATTGATAATTCCTAAGAATCTGCGTAATTCATGAAGTGTCTTAGGTTTAGGATAATCAATAATTGATTTCACTTTTTCGGATGTAGGTTTAACTCCTTGGTTAGAAACTAAGTAACCAAGAAAAGAAATCTCGCTTTGACCGAAAAGACATTTAGCGACATTGATTGTCATTCCAGCTTGTTGAAGACGATCAAAAATAATGCGTAAGTGAGCAATATGTTCTTTCTCATCTTTAGAAGCAATAAGAATGTCATCAAGATAACAAAAGGCAAAACTCAAATCATTAAGTAAAGAGTTCATGAGCCGTTGAAAAGTTTGGGCTGCGTTTCGTAAACCGAAAGGCATTACGACAAATTCAAAAAGCCCAAATGGAGTAGTGACAGCTGTTTTGTGAATATCTTCTTTAGCGACGGGTACTTGATAGTACGCTTTAACTAAGTCGATTTTAGAAAAGATATTCTTACCAAAAAGTGAAGAAGAAAAATCTTGAATATGAGGTAAGGGATAACGATCCGGGATAGTCACTGAATTGAGTGCACGATAATCACCACACAGTCTCCAAGAATTTTGTTCCTTTTTAGGTACCATATGTAGAGGGGCTGCCCAGGAGCTGCTTGAAGGTCTGCAAATTCCTTGCTCCATCATAGACTTGAATTCTTCCTTGGCACATTTAAGTTTTTCAGGAGTAAGTCTTCTGGGAGTCGAAAATTTAGGAGAACCTTCCGTAACGATATGATGTTCAACACCATGTGTTTTTACCGAGGAAATTGGAGAAAAACGGGTGAGTCCTGGAAATTCGGTTAAAAATTTGTGGTACACAGAATCAGGAGATGTGGTAAAAATTGACAAATGTGCAACTTCTTGAATTTTTCCAGTATTCGTAAGACCGGTAACATTATCAATCAATTTCTTGTTTTTAATGTCAATTAGGAGATTAAAATGACAAAGGAAATCGGCGCCTAAAATAGGACGTTGAATATCCGCGACACAAAATTTCCATTTGAATTCTCTCCTTAAACCGAGGTTCAAAATTAAAGTTTTAGAACCGTAAGTATTAATTTGAGTACCATTTGCGGCAAAAAGTTTTAAATTAGTATGCCACGGCTTCAATAAAACCTTTTTAGGTAACAACGATATATCAGCGCCCGTATCGACAAGAAAATTCAAATTTGAATGTCTGTTGAAAATAATGAGGCGATTGTTAGAAACACCGTCGTAAGCAGCCTCAGTCTTAAGCGGCGTTTTTAGTTTTCCTGTGAAGCCAAGAATGTTTTGGACATAGAACAAGGTAAAGTACATCGTTTGGCCTTATCACCAAACTTCTTATGGTAAAAACAAATTGATGTATCTTTAATATCTTTATTTGATTTGTCTTTTTTACGCGATAACGATCTAAATCTTCTATTCTCTCTAGACCGGCTTTTGGAACGATCTCGACGACGAGAAACTTCAAGAGCTTCGATTCTTCGTAGCAAATCCGCGAAATCCGAAGATTTATTACTTGTATTATTGGAAACTTCCGCGACTTGCAAACTGCCGTCCCGATCAGCAATTTTATCGGCTAATTCCGCAAGTTTAACAAGAGGAACATCCTCTACTACGGCTAAAGTCGTTTGAATTCTATGTGGTAAGCGTTGAAGCCAAATCATTTGCAAAACACTATCTGCTAAAGATCCTCCAGATAAATGACGAATTTCTCGAAGTAATTTCGAAGGCTTTTTATCATTAAGTTCAATTCCAGCTAATATTTGTCTCAAACGTTTTTCCTCTGAATCCGTAAAGCGATTTATTAATATTTTCTTTAAATAATTATATTTATCTGTTTTAGGTGGATTTTCAATGACTTCAGATATGTTTACTAAGGCTTGTTCATCAAGATGACGAATGACAGAACTATATTTAATATCATCTGATCGAATTCGATAAACCGTAAACTCACTTTCAATAGAAGCAAACCAGAGTTTAGGTTGTTTATGCCAGAAAGTCGGTTGTTTTAATAAACGAAACTCATTTGAGTGAATTTGTAACATAGGATCACTCACCTGATATCCAGTTTGAGAAGGTGAAATATTAATATTTTCTGATCCAACCTGATTTGATCCGCTCGCCAAATCCATATCAATCTGTGTATCCGAACAGGGTCTAACTGGTGATCTATCGATTGGCATTTTCCTCTTGTTCCAGGAATCCGATAAAATGATTTGAGAATTTCCGTGAAGGACTAATCCGCCTCTGATGTTTCAAAGATCCGGAGAATGAATCTCTTAAAATCAGAATATCCAGCAATTCTTCCAAGCGATGATAATATTTCGCAGACTTCAAATACGACGATCACTTGGCACTTATTCCGCATCAGCCTTTAAAATGCGTCGGCTTTAATATCACGTCGGCTTTAATATCACGTCGGCTTTAATATCACGTCGGGGTCACCAAAAATGTAGCGACTTATAAATAAATTCACCAGATCTTTTAAAAAAGTAATGTTTATTTATTGAAAGTATAAAGCGAAAGAACAAAAAGAATTAATATGTAACAAATAAATGAATGAATGTGTTGTTATGGAAATATTGATTTTTCTTAAAAACATTATGTATATTAATGAATTGAAGTTATTACAAATGTATAAAGATGTAAAAAAGTGTAAAAGTGCAGTGAAAAGTGTAAGGTGTAATAAAAGTGTAGAGTGTAAATGAAAGGTGTGGATGATGAATGCTACAATCTCATCCACCACCAGGCAAAATAGCACCGGTGACAGTGGATCCCCCTGCCTGACGCCTCTGCCCGCTTTAGAGAGCTCTGACCTGACACCGCGCACTTCAAACACCGTGCTGCTGTTCGCATAAATGCGCCCGATATAATCGATAAGGCCGTGAGGCAAGCCCAACGTGCGACATCCAGACGCGAATGTTATCCGTGGTGCGGTGAGATGTTTTCGAGAAACTGACAATGTTATGCCTGTCCAAATTGAAGGACGTCCTCGTAATGTAAGAAATCCGAAAGTGGAAGAAAACGTGATGGCGTGGGTCGAAGCCGATCCTCGAACAAGTACTCGAGTAATCGGGAAAGAAATGGGGATTTCGCACGTCCTTGTGCATAAAATTTTAAAAGAAAATAAAATCCACCCATACCACTTTATTCGAGTGCAGCAATTGCTTCCACGTGACCATCCACCACGTCAAAGGTTTGCCCGGAATTATTTAAAGGCAGTAAGAGAGAATCAATTATTTCCTTGTCGTGTACTATGGACTGACGAATGCACGTTAGCGCAAGATGGAACATTCAACTCTCATAATTATCATTATTATGGCGTTGAAAATCCTTTTTTGACGTGGGATAATAATTCTCAATATCGATTTAAAGTCAATGTTTGGGCTGGCTTGATCGATGATGAGCTGGTAAATAACTTTTACATAAAAATATTTTAATAAATTTCAAGTTAGTAATTTTAGTAGCATGTAATGTTTAAAAATAATGTAAGTTATTTAATTACGATAAACTGTCAGATTTGCGAAAAAAATTGTAGAAAACTTAATCATGATTTAGTTTTGAAATTTAGGCCTTCTTGAAATTTATAATAATACATATTTTAACATTTTGCCATTTTGTAGTCTTTCTGTTGTGACTGGAGATTTACGTATTTATTTTTGGTTTAAATTTTAGCTTTTCATTTAAGCTTTGCCATTACATAGGAGCGTCGAGCGTCGAGCGTCAAGCTTCAAAAACGCGTGCGCAACGCCCTTGCGCATGATTCAGAACTGGCAGATTTCAGCATCTTGACGCTTATTACAATGTCTAGTGATAAAAGTTTAATAGACGCTATAAAGGTTAATATGTTATATTATATTCTACATGGAAAAATATATATTAATGTATATAATATATAATAGATATTATTAAACAGTAGATATATTATAGAATTGCGCAATTGGCACCGTATATTACAACTTAACCTAACATGAAGAAAATAATTTGCACTTTTTTATAAATATAACATGAGTATTATCTATAACAGTGTACTCTTTGTATAGGAATCGGATTTAACATGTGGAGTGTGCATATCAAAAGTTAATAAATACAAGATTTTTAATCATCAATGCATGAAAGATTAGTATAGTATCACAATTAATGGAGATACTAAAATGTTTTATCCTACTAATGGTAAGAACTATAATTAATGCAAGTATACGATGATAATCCACTCATTTTTTTAGGTATTATAATTGTAACTAGTACTATTGTGATATTGCAGAATAAGGACAATATTTTGAAAAAAAATGTGATGAGGAACAACTTGTATTACTACAAGATAAATCAAAGAGCTTATCATTTGACAACAAAGGAATAGACGAAAGAGTGGTTAAATCCACAGATGATTGCTTTATTGTAGAAGAAGATCGACAATCAATACTGTGCTTGACAACAGACAAAAGTATATTAGAAGAAACGTTAATCGAAGAAGTCAGAAAAAGACCTCCTTTGTATGATTATACATTGCCTTTGTCTGTTCGTGGCAGATACAAACTTGCAGAGTTATGGAAAGAAATTTTTAATGCTCTTAATGGTACCAATTTTCACATAAACCTAAATTATAAAAAAAAAATATTGATGTTGGCTGTGATTGAGTCAGCACTACAAATGCTTCAAAGCATTTCTCTTTCTCTTTTTTCCTTGGAATCTCTAAAGCTAAAAGAGAAAACAAATGTTTCAAAGCATTTGTACGCCAATTCGATCGTAGCTATTAAATATTTTTAAAGAATGTTTTTATAAATATTTTAGGTCGTATCAGTCCTGAAGATGCTAAAAAGAGGTGGAAATCACTTAAAGACACGTTTAGTAAAGCAGTGGCTGAAGGAAAAAAACCAAGTGGGTCAGCGAGATCAAATTCACAAAAACCATGGAAACATTTTGAAGCAATGTCCTTTTTACGTTCAGTTTCTACAAGCAGAAAGTATATCACTTTTTACACATGTGTACAACTTTATTTTACATACTTTATTGGAAACATACTTTATTTTACAGCTCCATTTCTAACCTTACGACTCAAAGTATCGAGTCCAACAATCTTTTTGAGAACAGCTTAGACAGCAATGAACAACATGAAAGTAACGAAGGTAGGTTTAATAGTTATACATCTTATCTATTATTTGCTGACTGACCGATTGTATTATAGAAAGTGTTTACGTATTAATGAACAGGCATTATAGATACAGTCAAACAATCTCTTTGCAGATGAGCTTTATGTTAAACCTAGTACTAAACGAGCTAAAATTAACAATGATTTAAGTGCATCAATGAATCGTATAGCTGAAGCATTTTGTAATAAAGAAATGCCTGTTATAAATCTTCCAAAGCCACCTGAAATGGATGCATTGGATGGTATGTTTATTTATATAAAACAAAAATTGCTTAAACTGAATAAAAAAACACAGGATACACTTTTATTAACATTTCTACAAGATATTACTAAGGAAGAACAAAATGAGGGTGAATAATTTGTCATGATATATATTGATAATTGCTATGTTCCTATGTTATTTTTGTTTTCTTGTTCTTGCTTCATTAATATAATTGAAACGTACAATTATTTGTTTGAATTACATTACTCTTTTATTTTGTTATAATATAATTTTTTTGTGTACCTAATAATTTTATAAGATAAATTAAGATGATGTTAGTAACAGTTCTTTTTAACTTCATTTAAAAATATATTGAGACGTTACTTTATATGTATAATTTATTGTCAAATGTTTTATAACGTGTTATTTTTGTATAACATTGATTTCTAATATTTATTATATTTACGAAGCATTGTGTGTTTCTCTTTAGCATAATAACATTATGTTTGGTATTCAATAAACTATTTACGCGTATCGCCCGGTCAATCTACCCGCTCGAATTCGGGTACCCGCACATATATATGTCAGGTCCTTCGTCGTTGCCTTCGGAGGCTTCCGTTGCCGATCGCGACCCATCGTGCACGGTCCCCGCTAATACGAATCAGAATCGTCTCAGAGACAACGAGAGACACACGTGCGGCCGACTTAACCGCTATTGTATACCATTATACGCTGTATTTCAATTAAAGCATTTATACTTTGTATCTCGAGTGCGGTCACTACCTTCTGAGTTTTTCAATAAATATAAGCAAGTGAGAGAGAAACATTCTCGGTCGTATATTCGTGAAGCACTCATTCCACGACAACATACGACGGGCACACGCCCGATAATTCAACTTACGTACAACCCGTACATTTGGTCCTTCGAGCCGGATTCATCCAAGGAATTCCGCAAGCTCAGTCAAGGTAGTGTCCAACAAACTTCTAGAGGATATAACACAAAGGGCGCAAGCCAAATTAAAAAAGGCCAACGTATTGAGTTACCACGTACGGTATCGGCCTACGGAATTTCCCATACATCGGCAGACGTCCTAACAAAGGAGAGGTCAGGAGCGGCTATTTTACTCGTTGGCGAGTACAACGATTGCCCCGCATTGGCGACAACGGCATAATTCCAACGGACGGGCAATCGAACCAGCAGTCACGGCGATCCTTGTCGGCCATATTCGACAAGACGAACGACGCATCGAGGGCCAAACAGCGCATTGAGACGACGACACCCCCCCTCCTCTCCGCAGGACGACCGACAAAGGATTCCCGAGCGTTCACGCGTTTTCTTTCTTCAATAAGAAATAAATGTAAGGTAAGGGTAGCTATCTAGTGACGAATACCAACCAGATTCGAATAATACGTGTGTCTCAATTCAATTAGTTTTAAAATGTCTAATACAGAAAATCTCGCGGTACTTAAAAGACAACGCGCTATGATCAAGGGATCCTGCACGCGAATAAAACATTACGTCGAGACAATTACTGCTATCAATACCTCGACAACGGCTCAACTTGAGGAGCGCAAATTAAAACTAGAACATTATTGGGCCGAATACCACACTGTACAGACGCAAATAGAAATTTTAGAAGAAGCCGAAGGTAACGATCGGGCTGCGTTCGAGGATGCATTTTATGCCGTATCCGCTAAAATCAGGGAGTTATTAAGCCCTCCCACGCACTCGCGCACTGCCGCTGTTTCGCCGGCAACGCTTTCGGAAATCTCGGACGCAACTTCCCGCGTGCGCTTACCTAAATTGAATTTACCGACATTTTCGGGGAAATATGACGAGTGGTTCCCGTTCTTCGATACATTCACGTCGGTCATACATACAAACGCGTCTCTCAGTTGCATACAAAAGTTTCAATATTTAAAGGCCTCTCTCACAGGCGATGCGAGCAGCGTAATTAATTCTTTAGAGATTTCGGACGCGAATTACAATGCAGCGTGGAATCTTCTCAAAGAGCGGTACGATAACAAACGGGTAATCGTGCAAAATCATATCAAGGCCATTATAGAATTACCTTCCATGACAAGGGAAAATTATACCGAGTTAAGGCAAATCGCGGATGGCGCGACAAAGCACATACACGCGTTGCAAGCTCTAAAGCGACCCACCGCGTATTGGGACGATATTTTAATACACGTGCTATGCTCGAAATTCGATCCCCTCACACTACGCGAGTGGCAATCTTCGCTTACGGGTAACGAATTACCAACATCTAAACAATTCTTCGATTTTATCACACGACAGTGTCAGATGCTCGAAGTCACAAACAAATCTAGCAACGTCGCGAACGTCAAGGACGGCACTGCCAAGGCACACGCCAAGCGTCAAACAGCATGCGCAGCTACCGTCAAGTTAAAATGCAACTACTGTCGAGGGGAGCATTCCATTTATTACTGTAAGAATTTTCTGGTACTTCAGGTTCCTCAAAGGATCGCGGAAATTCGTTCTCGCAAAATTTGCCTCAATTGTCTGCGTTCCAACACGCACATCGCTAGCAAATGCACTTCAGGAGGTTGCAAGGTCTGCCAAGCCAAGCATAACACGCTTCTTCATATGACGACCGCCTCGCAGCAAGCGTCTAATTCCTCTAGCTCTTAAGGAAAGGGCAGCGACAACTCCAACTCCGCAGAATCCTCTGCCGTAGTAGCGACACACGTCGCAGGGGGAAGTGTTAACGTCATATTGTCAATGGCCATGGTGCACGCGCGCGATTATCAGGGCGTGCTTCGACCTTGTCGCATTCTGTTGGATTGTGGTTCTCAGGCGAATTTCATATCAAGGAAATTCATGACGAGGCTTGGCCTCACTCCCAAATCACTAAGCGTAGCCATATCCGGCGTGAACGGAACGGTTACGACGGCCACGCAAGCAGTAAAAATCGAATTGCAATCGCGAATAGATTCATACAGTGCTACAATCGATTGTATTGTCTCAGATCAAGTTACAGAAAAACTCCCTGGCATACCGTTAAGGCGAAGGGATTTCGAACTGCCACGAAATATAAAGCTAGCTGATCCACAATTTCACGTATCTTTTGATATCGACATTCTAATAGGAGCCGAAATATTTTGGGATCTTCTCTTTGTAGGACAGATACAATCATCGGACAGGCATCCTAAATTACAAAAAACGAGGTTTGGATGGATCCTAGCAGGACGAATGTTTGATTCAAAATCAATTCACGCAAAGGTACATTCTCTACACGCATCTATAACTAACGAGCAGTTACATGATCAATTAAGTCGGTTCTGGCAATTAGACGACGCGAAAAATGACTCCAATAATTTGACTCCTGAGGAAAGTTATTGTGAGCAGCATTTTATCAGCAATATTCATCAAAATCCACAAGGCAGATACGTGGTCAAACTTCCTATTAGAGATCAATTAATCGACAAGTTAGGAGACTCTCGAAGCATTGCCATGTCTCGTTTGAAGGGCATCGAAAAACGTTTTAAACGACAGCCCGATCTAGAAGAGCAATACAAACAATTATCAATGAGTACATATCGTTAGGGCACATGCAAAAAATAGAATTGCAGCCCGATGAGAGTTCCCCATGTTTTTATTTACCGCATCATTGCGTATTCAAATCTAACAATCAAACGTCAAAGATCCGCGTAGTATTTGACGCTTCATGCAAATCTACCGAGGGCTTATCTTTAAATGATGCACTTATGATAGGGCCAGTAGTGCAGCAAGAGCTAACATCTATACTGATCCGATTTTGTTTCTTCATTTATGTTTTTAGCGCCGACGTAATAAAAATGTATAGACAAGTATTGGTGGATCCTTCTCAAACACGTCTGCAAAGGATACTATGGCGGGACGATCCTGCTAACAACGTCGACACATACGAACTATTGACAGTTACGTATGGAACATCATCAGCTTCATACTTGGCCAGCAGGTGCCTTACTTATCATGCCGATCAATACGCAGCTAAGTACCCGGTAGGCTCTAGAGAGGTGAAACGCAGTTTTTACGTAGATGACTTTTTGTCAGGAGCAGATACTCTGCACGAGGCTAAGGTACTCCGAGATGAACTAATAGAATTGCTGAGAATAGGATCTTTCGAACTCAGTAAGTGGGCGTCGAATTGCCCAGAACTCCTAAAAAATATAAAGGATCGTGATGGGGAAGTAATTACCATTCATAACGAGACAGATTCTAGCATACTAGGGATTCAATGGAATCAAGTCAAGGATGTTTTTCACTTTGCATACAATTCAGATTCCACTAACAGCGCAGTATCTAAGCGCGTTATTCTTTCTGAAGTTTCCAGGTTGTTTGATCCTCTGGGTCTCCTCGGACCCGTCATTGTAATTGCCAAACTCATTCTTCAAGACCTGTGGAAGGCCGGCATCCATTGGGATGAATCTGTGCCGCAGGAATTACATACAAGCTGGCTAAAATTCAAGTCTCAATTACATGCTGTAAATCAGCTACAAATCCCTAGGGGTGTCAAATACAACCCAGACTCACAGCTCGTGCAATTACACGGGTTTTGTGATGCAAGTCAAAATGCATATGGCGCATGTATATATGTACGCACAACCATCGAATCTAGTGAATATCGTTCACAGTTGCTGTGTTCAAAATCCCGTGTGGCACCACTCAAGGCCGTGTCACTGCCAAGACTTGAACTATCGGCAGCGGTTCTGTTAGCTCAACTCATAACTTAGGTGAAAGACTCATTGGGCTCGCCCATGCAAGCATTTCTTTGGTCGGACTCCACCATAGCATTGAATTGGATAGCTTCATCCTCGCGCAACTGGTCAGTATTCGTGGCAAATAGAGTCGGAGAAATTCAAAGGTTGACTCAGATCAGTCAGTGGCGTCACGTCTCCTCTTCCGACAATCCTGCAGACATACTATCCAGAGGCATATATCCGTATGATTTAATCGCATCATCCATGTGGTGGCACGGGCCCAGCTTTCTACAGTTGCATGAAAATCAGTGGCCATCGGGAAGTTTTACATATCCGAGGGAGGATATGCCCGAACAAAGAAGAATAGCCGCGATTGTCGTCAAGCATGACCAATGCATGGTCATCCAGCTATTAACCAAGCATTCAAGTCTAAACAAAATCCTTCGGATCATTGCGTATTGCATGAGATTTTCTAAGAAACGGAATCTCGCGCCAAATAGAACAATATCTTCGTCTGAACTTTTACTTGCAACGGAAATCGTGTGCAGGGCGGTACAAAAACAAGTCTTCTCTAAAGAATACGAAGCATTAAAATTAGGAACAACCATTAATGCAGGCAGCCGTCTATTGCCGTTAACTCCTTTCATGGATAAAGATGACCTAATCCGGGTGGGCGGTAGGCTTAAAAACTCAAACCTAGATTTTGACGCATGCCATCCCATTTTGCTGCCGCGCAATCACGATTTAACACAAAAAATAATTAGACAAGAGCATATTCGGAATATGCACGCCGGAACGCAAGGTACTATGGCCGCCGTCCGGCAACGTTTCTGGCCACTTTCGCTAAGATCCGTAGCGCGAAAGATCATACAAGAATGCGTAACTTGTTTTAAGGCAAAACCGCGATTCTCGGAAGCCTTAATGGGATCATTACCCGCCGGTCGAGTCACCCCATCTAGACCGTTCGCGCATTGTGGGATAGACTATGCCGGTCCAGTCACAATACGCGAAGGAAACAGGCGCAACTCTCGCAATCATAAGGCCTACATAGCCATTTTCGTATGCTTTGCCACTAAAGCCGCGCACATCGAAGTCGTAAGCAATTTAACGACAGACTGTTTTCTTGGTGCATTCAAACGTTTCATCGCGCGAAGAGGGAAACCGACCCACATGTACTCGGATAATGGGACCACCTTCGTCGGGGCAAAAAAGCAAATCAAGGAACTATACGAATTTTATAACAAACAAGAAACGCAGTCCGATCTCAATCAATTCTGTGCCAACGAGGGCATTTGCTGGGAATTCATTCCGCCCAACGCTCCTCATTTTGGCGGTTTATGGGAAGCGGCGGTAAAATCCGCCAAACATCACTTGACTAGAATTGTGGGTCAAGCCCATTTAAATTTTGAAGAACTGCAGACTGTATTGTCTGAGATAGAAGCTATATTAAATTCGCGCCCTATTACGCCACTAAGCGAGGATCCCAACGACTTGTATTATCTTAGTCCGGGTCACTTTCTGGTTGGTACAGCACTAAATAGTTTTCCTTGCAGAGACTTTAGCGAGATCAATGAGAATAGGCTCCTACGATGGCAACGCGTGGAGCAACTTCGACAGCACTTTTGGCGCAGATGGAGTAGCGAGTACTTAGGCTCGTTGCAGGAAAGGTCGAAATGGAAACAAAATTCGGGCATTCAACTACGCGTCAATCAGCTCGTACTTGTAAAACAACAAAATCTACCCCCTCTACAATGGGCTATAGGTCGCGTCTTAGAGATTCATCCCGGATCCGACAATGTAGTACGAACTGCAACTATAAAAACCACCAAGGGTACTTATGTTAGACCATTGTCGAAGCTCGCGATATTACCCTCAGAAATCCAACCGACGGATAACTAATATACGCAACTAAGATGCAATCTCACGTAATAGTCACGACGCGAATATTTAGCTATTAAGATATATCATAGGAAAATTTATATTCATGTCTTCCTTTCTATAGTAATTTAGTTTAATTTGCAAACAAATATATATTATTATAGTTTATAGGATACTGTAATCACTATTTATAAGAGTACTAAACTCACGAAGTGTTATCAGTCATGGTTTATATTCTGTTGCGTTATTATCTTTATTTTATTGTACTGATAAGTCTTATATGTTTGCCTTGCGGCTCATTCTTTCTTCTATTCATTTTGAAAGCGCATTCTTTCAAGGCGGGCGGCGTTTGTTTGGTATTCAATAAACTATTTACGCGTATCGCCCGGTCAATCTACCCGCTCGAATTCGGGTACCCGCACATATATATGTCAGGTCCTTCGTCGTTGCCTTCGGAGGCTTCCGTTGCCGATCGCGACCCATCGTGCGCGGTCCCCGCTAATACGAATCAGAATCGTCTCAGAGACAACGAGAGACACACGTGCGGCCGACTTAACCGCTATTGTATACCATTATACGCTGTATTTCAATTAAAGCATTTATACTTTGTATCTCGAGTGCGGTCACTACCTTCTGAGTTTTTCAATAAATATAAGCAAGTGAGAGAGAAACATTCTCGGTCGTATATTCGTGAAGCACTCATTCCACGACAACATACGACGGGCACACGCCCGATAATTCAACTTACGTACAACCCGTACACATCAGTTACCGCAATATTACCTTTAGGCTGATTCAAAAGTACAAATGATATAATACATTTACATAATACATTATATAATACATTTACATTTGCTTCATTTGTATATTTGAATGTTTTGCCAACCTACTTCTCCTTCTTCATTGAAATATCTGCAAAATTCTTCTCAAATGTGAGCTGCGCGTAACGAATATGCTCTCGCTTGAGTACATCTTATATCCATAAATCCTTGATAATCGTTAACATTGTTTCTCCAAGAGCCATCTTCAATGTCTCCGTCTAATACAGATCGATCTGCAAGATCCTGTGTTATATACGTTTCTCGCTCAACATCACGCTTTCTCAGCCAATTATGAAGACAAATTATTGCTTGAACCATTTTTATTGCCTTTGAAATGTTCGCTATAATTGGTCGTCTTAGAAGGCGCCATTGATTAGCTAAGATACCGAACACATTTTCGACTGTTCGACGAGCTCGAGATAAACGATAATTGTATATCCGTTTCTCTAATGTCATTCCATTTCTTCCTGGATATGGTCGCATCATATATTCTGTTAAAGGAAATGCCTCGTCTCCTACCAATACATATGGCAAAATTGGACCGTTGTCATATAGTGCTTCAGGAGGTGGAATATTTAATTCTTTTCTTTCTAATAATAAGCCCATAGCACTATTCTTAAAAACGCCTGCATCACCCTGTCTTCCAGGAGCATCAATGTCTACACAGCGTATGATGTAATTTGCATCACTTATTGCGAGTAAAATAATGCTGTGACTGTCTTTATAATTATAATATTCTGATCCTGCGTTGTCAGGACACTGAAATAATATTAAGTAAAATTAAACTGCTTCAGTTTGAGTTATATATATATTCATTTACATATTTTTGTCATTTTAAGAATTACTTGAATAATGACGTGTTTTCCATCAATTGCACCAATACAATGAGGGAATTGCCATTTATTATCAAAGTCATTTGCAATTTCTTTCCAGTCATTTGTGTCACATTGTGCAAGTATAATAGGATATAAACGCTCCCATAAGACAGAACATGTTTCACGTATAATATTTGAAATACTACTTACAGATATTAAAAATTGATATGACAAAGATGTCATACTGTCTCCTGAGGCGAGATATCTATTAATGAGTATAAGAAATATATAATATATACTTTGCTATTTTACATTGTCAGAGAGATTTTTTGTTATCACACATTATTACAATAATATAGTTTAAGTTTACAAGTATACATGCCTTAAAGTAACTAATAAACGTTGCTCTTCATTTATAGGTTCACGCACAACATAAAGTTTCTTTAAATCATGTCCTACTATTAACAACAAATCTTCCAATTATATCGTAGTCATTCTTGTAAAATTTCTAAAACGCAGATCTTCCAGCCTTACATTGGGCAATGTTGCGTGATACAATCCGTGTCTCTGCCTTTCGGCAAATATTTTTGACACCCAGAATTTCCTCTTCTTTTTATTGTTTGCATTTATTATATTGACTATTGCTGGTATCGCTGCAATTAATTCAACTTTTCTTTGTTCGTTATATTCATGATTGATAATGCTATTGCATTCTAACAACCATTGATGATAACGATAATTAATCGACATTTTTTTAATGTTTCGCAATTTAAATGACAGTAATAATCAACTGACTGCTCTAATTGATCCTGCGTTTCAGCATCAAATCACTAGGCATCACTACGCATGCTCATACCTTTCGACGCTCGACGCTCGACGCTCCTATGTAAAGGCACCTTTAGATAACTATTTTAGCATTTGTAAACATTCCGTTTTTTTTACTTCTGCTTTTGTCAATATAAAAAATTTCTATAAAGCCATAATGTGTATTTATTTATGATGAATTTCAAATAATTATCCTTAGATTGGACCAGTATTCTTGCCAGAAAAATTAAATGGTTTAAATTATCTGGACTTTTTGCGTAATGAGTTGCCAAATTTACTTTTTCCTCCCGCTGCTATCGACGATATGCCGCTATTTCGACGTAACATCATTTTTATGCATGATGGATGTCTAGCGTACAATGCAGGTTACAATTATTATAAATTATTAAACATATTTGAAAACATAATTTGTTTTAATAAAAATTTTCAGGTCTCAATTAAATAACAAATTAATGCAAAGTTTAAATTTTTTTAGTACAACTTATAAAGAATTTACAACTATTAGTATTAGTTTGCAATATGTTTTTTATATCATAAAATACTAGCTTCTGAGAGTTTTTAAACTTCTGATTTTTAATAAACACATGACGCTTTGCTATTATTTTAATGTTTGTATTTTCGCAATTTTTTGTTTTAAAGAAGTTTTATTTTATACGGATAAATATTGTTTTTCGTAGATTAAAATTATGTTTGACTAAAAAGTGCATAAAATACCGTAAATCAATGCAATAACAACAATTTTTTATTTATTCAAATATACTTTTCAATCGATTTTTATTTCGCATAAATAATTTTTATATTAATTCAATTTTCTAATTGAAATTTTTTATAAATATCATTAATTACTGGTTCTAAAATTGTTTTAATTAATTATTTAATTTTAATTAATTATTAATTTTATTGTTTTAACTATAACAGCACCTGTCCGAGAATACTTAAATAATACGTATGGAAATAATTGGATGGGTCGTGGAGCACCTTTCTGGCAATGGCCACTAAGATCACCAGATTTGAATCCTTGTGATTTTTTCTTGTGGGGTGCGCAGAAAGAAAAAATTTATTTTAACCGCATAGAAACGCAAGACGAATTAGAAGAACGAATACGAAGAGCGTTTGCTACCGTACAGCGCGGGCCAGAATCCCGAAAACGTGGCCAAAAGTAAAAAAAAAATTTTTGATTTTATGAAATGTGACTATTGGATTTTGTAGAGGACTGTACCCCCCACCTCATGCTGAAATACCAAAGATCACATTTCTGTACATAAAACTCTAGCTCAGTTCAAAGTTGACCTTCGCACTGAACAGTTGTGGCAGTCGCAGTTAACCGAAATTTCACCGCTCTGGTCTAACGTTAATATTTCAAGGATAAAGTGTTCAAATTAAATCGTGCAAAATGGATTGTGTTCCTGGTGGTATGTACAACAAAACAAAACGATAATATTATATAAATATGTGTTACATATGTTGTTTTTTTAAAATCGAACTTTGGTCTGTACAATACAATGTATTTTGGAGAAATTAAATTTTCACCGAACGAAATAGTTATGTATACCACCGCATTCCAAGGTCGGATTGGTAAAATCTTTTAAATTAAACCTTCCTCTTTCGAATCGTGCAATTTCTAGCTGCCCGTAGCTGCCCGTGTAAAAATGCGATAAAGTTTTGTAAAGCGTTACGCGTTATTTGTTTCGGTATCGAATGCTGTGCCAAGCATTTTAATATAGGTGAATCGCGCCGTACATTTTCTGTCCGTTAAAATTTTTGTTCCAAGGGTCTGCTATTATCTCGCATTGTGTCTAAGGCTTTAGATTCTCCAGAAAGTACAGTACCATCCAAAAGTTTAGTAGAAATACAACTATTTTTCTGCCACATACATTTCTTTATAATTTGTAACTACAAATGCTATTATATTACCATTCGTTTTTATAGTATTACAATAATTTATAACAATATTAATTTATAATTATATAAATAAAATTAGATAAGTCAAAGGCAAGAGCCACCATTCACAAATTGTTTGCAAAAAAGGAAAAAAAACGAAAATTTAATATGTAATTACATTATACAATACAAACAAATTTAATATGTAATTCCATTATATTATACAAATTGATCGCCTATTATAATTACAAAATAATCGCTTATCATTAATCTAGTATAAATACGAAATATATATATTATCGTGGTTAGTGGTGATTTTATGTGTAGATATTACCAAAGGCAGCCCAGATCTTTTATTAACATCAGATCGGTGTTCTTTAATTTGTCCCACATACGAAACATCACAATCATTACAATTTATTTTATAAACATCACAATTATTACAATTTATTTTATATCTACTGAAGATGATCCGAAAAAAGGATCGAAACGTTTAAAAGAATGATTAATATTTTTACTAATTAATTTGTTGTAGATAATATATATATTTTGTATTTATACTAAATTAATGATAAGCGATTATTTTGTAATTATAATAGACGATCAAATTGTGTAATATAATAGAATTACATATTAAATTTGTTTGTATTGTATAATGTAATTACATATAAAATTTTCGTTTTTTTTTTCTTTTTTGCAAATAGTTTGTGAATGGTGGCTCTTGCCTTTGACTTATCTAATTTTATTTATAATTAACAAAGCCTTTGAAAAATCTCAGTTATTTTAATTATATAAATAATATTATAAATTAATTATTAATATAAATTAGTTATATCTAATATTATTTTTATAAATTATTACATTGATGACATTTAACTGGAACAAGATATGTAACACATAAATCTGCGTAATATATAAATAATATTAAAATATTAACATTTATAATCATATTTGTTTTATGTACAGGATCCGACACAAACGTAATAAAATGCACGAACGAAAAAATATTTAACATTATGAAAACAAAGATGAAGGATAGCGTGTCAGAACAAATCGAAATTTTAGAAGCAGCATGGACTGAGAAATTAGGGCGCAACATTTGTATTCTTGCAGATCAAAAGCCTGCACTTTCTAAATATTTCCATTCACTCCAAATTAAATGGCAAAACTGCAATAGAACGGAGCAGAATTTCAAAAAAAAATACGCCAACTGGCTATTAAACACTGCAGAATTTATAATAAAAGGCGAATCTCTGTCAACGCAATCAAAAACAGGTCGTCCATCCTTATCATTTTCTGATGCGTCTGACCGATCGAGGCGCAGAAAAACAGAAAAACTTCGCACATCTAACACCACTGAAGAATTAGCTTACGCTACTCAAATGAATCTTCGCTCTTCAGGACAATTAAATGCTTCGAAAATTGTAAAAGATGTAACTTTGACAAGCCCAACAAGAGCTACTAAATATATGAAAGCTGCTACATCTCAAGTTGAACAAACTTTATCGAATGATGCAGCATTGTCAGTTCTAATTGAACACAAGTTCTCAAAACGTACGTATCAAAGTATTAGAAACATAGGCAAAGAAAATAACTGTAAATTATATCCATCCTATAATAATGTTGTAAAATCTAAAAGACTTTGTTATCCACCACGTACTGACATCACGATCAAAGAGAATTATGCTGAAGTAAAATTACAAAGTATACTAGATCACACGGCACAACGTATTTTATTATTGCAAAGGGAAGTTATTGGTACTTTGAGCATTGAAAACATTAAAAATTTGCATCTTACTTGTAAGTGGGGTTGTGACGGAAGCTCTGGATACAGTGTTTATAAGCAGAAATTTAACGAAGCCGACATATCAGATGAAAATGTGTTCTTCACGTCATTTGTGCCATTACAACTTGTTTGTAAAGACGAAAAATTAGATACGGATCTTGTAATATGGCAGAATCCTAGAACATTATCTCCTAGGTTCTGTAGACCAATAAGACTACAATTTGAACACGAAAATGCTGAAACAACAGCTCATGAAGTGAATAATATCGAACAACAAATAAATTCGCTTAATCCCCTTGTGACACAAGTACATGGCATGGAGATCCGCGTTCAATATAACATGAATTTCACGATGATTGACAATAAGGTTTGTAATGCAGTGTCAGAAACGAAATCAACGTTACGATGTTATTTATGCAATGCTACATCCAAGGACTTCAATGATATACGTAAGATGCTACAAAGAAAAGTAGAAACAAGCAATCTCCGATTTGGAATTTCGACACTGCATGCCTGG
Source organism: Nylanderia fulva (assembly GCF_048542155.1). Lineage (NCBI taxonomy): Eukaryota > Metazoa > Arthropoda > Insecta > Hymenoptera > Formicidae > Nylanderia > Nylanderia fulva. Next base: position 57,298 of record NW_028190381.1, on the reverse strand, counting down.
ATACGTCTTTTTGAATGCTGTTTGCATTTATCGTACAAACTTACAATTAAAAAATGGCGAGTAAATTCTGACGAAGAAAGAGAAATTGTCGAGACACGTAAGTCGATCATTCAAAGAGGATTTCAAACACAATTAGGATTAATAGTCGATCGTCCAAAGCCTGGTTGTGGAAGTACCAATGACGGCAATATGGCAAGACGTTTTTTCGAAAATTCTACAACATCAGCCACAATAACAGGCGTATCCGAAAGCCTTATAAATCGATTTCACGTCATTCTGCAAGTTATCTCTAGTGGTTTCGAAATTGATAACGAATTATTTAGAGCATATTCTTTAGAAACTGCCAATGAGTTCGTAGAATTATATCCGTGGTATTACATGCCGACATCTATTCATAAACTCTTAATTCACGGCCCGGAAATTATAGAACACTTTTTACTGCCTATTGGACAATAGTCCGAAGAAGCACAAAAGGCACGTAATAAAGATATTAAAAGATTTCGTGAAGATTTTGCGCGAAAATGCTCTAGAGAAAAAACGATGGAAGATGTTTTTAATTGATTGATGATTACTTCAGATCCGTATATTTCAAGTATACGAAAACAACTACGAAAATCTTTTAAATCGTTATTACCACAAGCTCTTGAATTATTAACTTCTCCGACAATCCCTGTATCAAGCACTGATAATTTACAAATTGCTATTAATTATGACAGCGAATCTTCAGTTACTGATAATGAATCCGACGCTAATTGCGATTCTGAAAATGACAAAGATTTTTGTTTGTAAAAATTTTTTAACTTATTTACAATATTTTAATGTACAAATAATAATTAAAAATATATATTTTTTATCTTCATTGAACCAAAAACAATAAATATTTTCGTTTTTCCAAAGTCATACGATTTTTCATATTTCAGTCCTATATTCTGCTTCTACTACGTTCTTTTCATTTATTTCTATTTCAAATTCGTGACCAGCGATGTCGAAAACCCCACGATATCAAGTTTTCAGTCACTTCCTATAATTTTTTAATATATGCATCTGCCATATTGGATCCGCCATGCTGTTTTTTGAAATTTGCACTTCAGATTCGTAATCAGCGACGTCGAAAACATTTATATACCAAGTTTTACAAAAATCGAACAATGGCTTCATATTTTGGCCACGTTTTCGGGATTCTGGCCCACTGTGCAGCGGCGGCATATAAAGAATGTCACAGAAAGCGTTGCGTACAGGGCAATCAAATGTTTGGAAGCGAATGGTGGCCAATACCAACATTTAATGTAAAAAAATTCTCCATTGAATAAATATATTTATTCCTTTTACTTTGTCAAACCTTCATTACATCACATACTACTTTTTATTAAATAAGAAAAATAATTGCAGCATAATTTTAATTCACCGAAATATTTGTATATCGCGATATAATTATAATTAATCAAATTATTATTATGTCGCCACATAATAATATTTTGATGAATTAAAATTATGTTGATACATAATAAGAATAGCGAATTACTTTTATACTCAAACATAATTTTAGTTTATCAAACTTTTATGTTTCGATGTAATTTTATTTTAAAATTAATAAAACATGTAAAGTAGGCCAAATATACGAGTCGAAGTGGTTTAGATGTAAGAATAATTAAAAATTTTTATTTATAATATAAATGTAGACGATTCGACCTTATTAGGTCTTTATCAATACAATCAACCGCAAGTATAAAATTATAAAATATAATAAAGAAATTTAAACATAATCTCGCAAGCTATGTAAAGACGAAACTTCGAATTATCTTTCGATTTAATTACAATGGTTGAAACAATTATTCTTAGATGTCTCATGTTTAAGACCATTTCTCAATTAAATGCACAGAGTCCAAATTGGTCGTTGGACAGCGCGAACAGTCTGTTCCGGCATCTTCACGAGATGAGTCCCATTTATTCAAGCCCTTTTTTTCCCACAAAATAGATATATTAAAAGGATTCCAAAGAAGAACACTCCGAAAAATATAAATTAGCAACAACTTACATATTGATGTTATGTGTTGGTCGTTGCAACTCAGCAATATCAAGGAATAATATGTGTCATTATTGGTCTTAAACATGAGACATCTAAAAATAATTGTTTCAACCATTGTAATTAAATCGAAAGATAATTCGAAGTTTCGTCTTTACATAGCTTGCGAGATTATGTTTAAATTTCTTTATTATATTTTATAATTTTATACTTGCGGTTGATTGTATTGATAAAGACCTAGTAAGGTCGAAACGTCTACATTTATATTATGAATAAAAATTTTTAATTATTCTTACATCTAAACCACTTCGGCTCGTATATTTGGCCTACTTTACATGTTTTAAGAATTTTAAAATAAAATTACATCGAAACATAATAAAAGTTTGATAAACTAAAATTATGTTTGGGTATAAAAGTAATTCTCTATTCTTATTATGTATCTACATAATTTTAATTCATCAAAATTTTATTATGTGGCAACACATAATAATTCCATGAATTAAAATTATACCGCGACATAAAAATAATTTGGTGAACTAAAATTATGTCCAGACATAATAAGAATTCGGAATTATTATTATGTCGCGATATTATTTTAACTTAATGAATTTTTATTATGTGGCGACATAATAATAATTCTATGAATTAAAATTATGTCGAGAAATAAAAATAATTCAATGAATTAAAATTATTTCGAAACATAATAAAAATTTTGAATTATTATGTGGCGATATAATTCTAATTTAAAGAATTTTTATTATGCGGCGACATAATAATAATTCGATGAATTAAAGTTATATAGCGACATAAAGATATTTCGGTAAAATAAAATTACATCGAAACATAATAAAAGTTCGATAAATTAAAATTATGTTTGGGTATAAAAGTAATTCTCTATTCTTATTATGTATCGACATAATTTTAATTTATCAAAATTTTATTATGTGGCAACACATAATAAAATTCCATGAATTAAAATTATACCGCGACATAAAAATAATTCGGTGAATTAAAATTATGTCAAGACATATAATAAGAATTCGGAATTTAAATTTTACACGAGCGTTGATTTGTATTTTTATAATTTTATTTTACCGAAATATCTTTATGTCGCGATATAACTTTAATTCATCGAATTATTATTATGTCGCCGCATAATGAAAATTCTTTAAGTTAGAATTATATCGCCACATAATAATAATCCAAAATTTTTATTATGTTTCGAAATAATTCTAATTCATCAAATTATTTTTATATATGTCTCGACATAATTTTAATTCACCGAAATATCTGTATATCGCGATATAATTTTAATTCATTGAATTATTATTATATTGCCACATAATAAAAATTCGATAAGTTGAAATTATATTGCCACATAATAATAATTTTGAATTTTTATTTTGTCTCGACATAATTTTAATTCACCGAAATATCTGTATATTGCGATATAATTTTAATTCATCGAATTATTATTATATCGCCACATAATAAAAATTTGATAAGTTGAAATTATATTGCCACATAATAATAATTTCAAATTTTTACTTTGTCTTGACGTAATTTTAATTCACCGAATTATTTTTATGTATTAACATAAATTTATTTCATTTATGCTTAAAAAAATTGACTTCGACGTAACTAGCAAATTTTATTTGATTATTTCATGACGTTTCGACCATTTGGTTGTGGTCCTTTTCAAGTGAAATTTCTACAACATAATATTACACAATAGTTTTTAACATACGAAAACTCATTTAAGTGTTAAATTAATAAAATAAATATAAATTTTATAAACATACCCATCAATTAAACCGAGGTTAACGTAACATCACACTGGTGTTATTTAAAATCGAAAGTTAAAAGTTAAAAGAGGAACACGTCCCATCGTTATGATGTTGAAAGTTAAAAGTTAAAAGAGGAACACGTCCCATCGTTATGATGTTGAAAGTTAAAAGTTAAAAGAGGAACACGTCCCATCGTTATGATGTTTCGTCAACGACTAAATTTGAAACGCGCCACTAAACAATCTTTATTATTTTGTCGTAAATGTTTGTCAAATTCTCGGTGTCTTTCTGTAGGTTAACTGTATTGTCATGCTTCTTTATGAAGAACATTTCAGCAATCTCTCTCTTTCTTACATGTTTCTCGTTATGTAAAATTGTCGGTGATTTCCAATCAAAGTTATGCCCAAAATCACATCTGTGTTTGCTCAAAACCGAATGATTAGACTCATGTAATTTAATATTGCTGGCATGTTCCTTCACTCTAGTGCATAAATGTCTTTTTGTTTGTCCAATGTATGATGCATTACAATTTTCACAATTAATCTTGTATACTACATTCGTTTTAATATCATTAGTTATTAAATCTTTACCTCGTTTTATCAGCCTATTCAACTTTTTTGGCAAACTATAAACGACATTTATGTTAGCATTTTTAAGTGACCTTTTAATACTGTCGCTAACGTCTTTAACGTATGGGAGTGGAATTACATAATTCTTATCTTGAGCCGAATTCACATTAACGTTATTATCTAAATCATTACTCAAACTGTCGTTATTATCCGCATTGTGACCGTTACCATTCCTGTTGTTATTCAGTACATTAATTCTTTTATTTACATACTTATTAATAATATGATCCGGAAAACAATTATTAATTAAAATGTTCTTTACAATCTCAATATTCGTATTATGAAATTGTTCGTTAGAAAGTAAAATTGCATGGTCTACTAAATTGTAAATCGTATTAATTTTGTACTTAATAGGATGACTCGAAAGAAAATCGATGTATCTGCCAGAACATGTAGGTTTCCTAAACCAATTAGTTCTCAATTTATTCTCATTGCGGATAACTGTAGAATTTAAAAAATTAATAGAAGAATTGGTCTCTATTTCATGTGTAAATTTTAAACGTTCATGATAATTATTAAAAATACTTAAAATTTCATTTATTTTAGAGCTAGGTAAAATAACAAAAATGTCGTCCACATATCTATAAAAAGTCTGAACTTTAAAACTTAAAGAATTTAAACAATTTGTTTCCAAGTCATCCATTACCAAGTGATTATCATGAACGTTTAAAATTTACACATGAAATAGAGACCAATTCTTCTATTAATTTTTTAAATTCTACAGTTATCCGCAATAGGAATAAATTGAGAACTAATTGGTTTAGGAAACCTACATGTTCTGGCAGATACATCAATTTTCTTTCGAGTCATTCTATTAAATACAAAATTAATACGATTTACAATTTAGTAGACCATGCAATTTTACTTTCTAACGAACAATTTCATAATACGAATATTGAGATTGTAAAGAACATTTTAATTAATAATTGATTTCCGGATCATATTATTAATATTGTAAAGAACATTTTAATTAAGAATTGATTTCCGGATCATATTATTAATAAGTATGTAAATAAAAGAATTAATGTACTGAATAACAACAGGAATGGTAACGGTCACAATGCGGATAATAACGACAGTTTGAGTAATGATTTAGATAATAACGTTAATATGAATTCGGCTCAAGATAAGAATTATGTAATTCCACTCCCATACGTTAAAGACGTTAGCGACAGTATTAAAAGGTCACTTAAAAATGCTAACATAAATGTCGTTTATAGTTTGCCAAAAAAGTTGAATAGGCTGATAAAACGAGGTATAGATTTAATAACTAATGATATTAAAACGAATGTAGTATACAAGATTAATTGTGAAAATTGTAATGCATCATACATTGGACAAACAAAAAGACATTTATGCACTAGAGTGAAGGAACATGCCAGCAATATTAAATTACATGAGTCTAATCATTCGGTTTTGAGCAAACACAGATGTGATTTTGGGCATAACTTTGATTGGAAATCACCGACAATTTTACATAACGAGAAACATGTAAGAAAGAGAGAGATTGCTGAAATGTTCTTCATAAAGAAGCATGACAATACAGTTAACCTACAGAAAGACACCGAGAATTTGACAAACATTTACGACAAAATAATAAAGATTGTTTAGTGGCGCGTTTCAAATTTAGTCGTTGACGAAACATCATAACGATGGGACGTGTTCCTCTTTTAACTTTTAACTTTCGATTTTAAATAACACCAGTGTGATGTTACGTTAACCTCGGTTTAATTGATGGGTATGTTTATAAAATTTATATTTATTTTATTAATTTAACACTTAAATGAGTTTTCGTATGTTAAAAACTATTGTGTAATATTATGTTGTAGAAATTTCACTTGAAAAGGACCACAACCAAATGGTCGAAACGTCATGAAATAATCAAATAAAATTTGCTAGTTACGTCAAAGTCAAGTTTTTTAAGCTTATTTTCACCACTAGCGACCAATATTAATTTTGATTAATATTAATTTTAATTGATCGTTATTTCATTTATATTTTATAAGACAATTAATTATTTAATCTTTTTATATGAAATGGAATATTGTTTATGCTATGAAAAAGTAAAACTGCGTACCATACGTGAGCGCGGTTGCCGCCGCGCCGCAGCTAACTTCGCGCGCCCGCCCCTGACTTACTCTTGTAACTCCGCGCTGATTGACTGATTACAATAATTAATTGCGGTGAAATTATTTATCAGATCGAAAAATAGTATTAAACATTTTCTCTTAGATTTTCATTTTCTATCGAATGGTACTGAGCGTATGCGACACTTTTTTAACACCCTATATATATATATATATATATATATATATATGTAAATATAAAATTTCTTTTTTTTACAGCAAATTAACACCGCGGTTCGTAAGGCAGTGAACAAGGAGCAGGCGCGCCAACGAAAATACGCCGATCGCCGCTTTTATATTCCCGCAACACCAGGATACGTGCTTGCGCCGCCGACAGCACCAGGATATATACCGCCAGCAGCACTAGGATACGTGAATGCACCGCCGGCAGCATCAGGATATATATTTGCACCGCCGGCAGCACTAGGCCTGGTGCTGTCGGCGGCGCAAGCACGTATCCTGGTGCTGCGGGAGTATGTAAATATATATATATATATATATTTATCATAAAATTTGATTATTGCACCCGTATTATAAACATAGAAATTAAAATAACGTTTAAAAAATACTTAACAAAATTAGTATGTAAAATTATGGAAAAACTATATAAATGATTATAAATTAAGTATTAGTTTATATTTATAAAAATCAGAAATTATCATGATTAAGTTATATATACATATATCTCTGTTTCTCCATTTCGCTGTCTCCCCCCTCCCACCTCTCTCTCATTCCATCTCTCTTTCTCTCTCTCTTTCATGTACACACCGGATTGTGATAGATTTCATGATAAATTAAGCAGTGTTAATGATAAACAACATGGTAAAGTTTAAATTAATCTGTAGGCAAGTTGCAAATGACAAATATTTTTCGGCGCGGTATATGTCGCGGCGCATTAGAGGCGAGTGAGGAGAGACGCGTCATATGATACCGCGCCGAAAAATATTATTACATTGATTTTTTGGCGATAAGAAAATGACGCAAAAATGATATATATATCTCTTATGTACATATAAAATCTGGTAATACTTTTTTTTTAATTATTTATAAAATTACATTAATATTGGACAGTGTATTTATACATATAACTTTCTGGAGAAATAAATCTGTATCGCTATGATATTTGTAATATATAATTATATATATATAAAATATATTTAAAGATTTACATTAATTATTACAAATATAATTATCTTAGTGATACAAATTTATTTTTCTAGGAAGTCTTTTCTAGGAAGGAATATACACAGTTATGCACATATTTAAATACACAGTCCAATTTAATAGTAAGATTGATTAATTGACTAAAGTATTATAAGATTTTTATCTTTTGATACAGATCGATATATTCATATGATACATATAATATAATTTACTGCATAAATATAATACAATATATACGTAAATACAATATACTGTATTTAAGTATGACATGATAAAGCAGTGTCTTTCTGACACATTCATTGAATGTACAGATTTCTTAATTAATACTCTAACGCGTCATTGTGTTTTTTTAAAATACAAAACAAAAAAGTATTTGTTTAATGTCGTCAAAATAAGAGTCAATTTAAACCAGTTTAAGTCGTTTAGTTATTTTTAATAAAAAAATCAATCATATTTTATCATATGTCGAATATTTTAGTTTCTTATTTGACATATTTTTTTATTGTCGTCAAAATCGCCAAAAAATAAATATAGTGTCGTCAAAGTATACAATGTCATCAAATTAGTCAATCCTCTGTTTCGAGTTAGTTTGACGACGTCGCCAAAGTATACGATTTATCGATAAAATTGTGACGACCGTCGTCAAAACAGCCAGAAGTCGTCAAAGTGTCCAATCTGTACCGGAAATCGTCGTCAAAGTATGCGATTGACATATATATTATATTATATGTTTCTTTAAATAAAAAAAAAATTGTTAATTAAAAATAAATATTTTATTCCAAAATTTTATTCTTCTTTTATTCTAACGTTTTGCTCTAATATTCATTTAATATGTATGAATAATAGAAAAAAAAACCCAACAATTATCAAAAGGAAACACAATACACTTTGCAAGTATATGATGAAAAGACCATATATCAGATTCAAAAGTTAAATTTTTTACAATATAAATATTTAATTCTTTTGAATCTAGGGGTTACTTATATAAAGAATCGTAGGATGTAAAATATTTTCCAACAATAAATATTTCTTGTAGGCTTGTAACAACAATATTTTGAATTTGAATAAGTATATTATTTTTCATTAAACAATACGAATTTGCACAATTTTATCGATAAATCGTATACTTTGGCGACGTCGTCAAACTAACTCGAAACAGAGGATTGACTAATTTGATGACATTGTATACTTTGACGACACTATATTTATTTTTTGGCGATTTTGACGACAATAAAAAAATATGTCAAATAAGAAACTAAAATATTCGACTTGAATAAGAATGTGTCAAAATAGTAAAATCTCTATGTTTAAATTTTTTAAATTGCTTATAGAAAACGCTTTTAAATTTTTTAAGTAATGGACTTAAATTATCTTTTATAGCATGAATAAACTGTTTTTCTATTTTAGGTAAATTATGCTCTAATGCTACATTTATTTCGTGTAATCTACGACCAATTTGTTGCATAGGATAATTAGGAGATTTTATTAAATTTTTAATCTGGCCAAGATAATTCTCGAACGGGAAACATGAAAATAAATCTAATGGCCCATAAATCTGCACATCATCAGCTTAAATGACATAATATGTGTACATTATAGATTAAAAATTCTCGGCCGTATAATTGTTCACAATGTTTAACAAATATATTCAACAGTTCTTGTGGAAATGCACAACTAAATTTTGATATAAGTTTTGCAGATATTAGAATTGATATCGCAGTATGAAAAAGTAAATAGTTTTTATAGGCGGTTGTATCGACTAAATTTTTTAGTACGAGAGGTCCTAAATATAATAAAAATGTATGGAACTCTGTCGCTTTCCACCTTGGAAGCTTATGAAGTGTTCTGGGTTTTCTATTAAATTCTAACGGCATATATGATTTTAAGAATTCTAAATGTTCTGATAAAATATTCACTTTACGACCAGATAATCGGGTTGTTAACGCACCACTTATCCAAAAATTTAATAATTTTTGCATTACTCATAAGCAATAAGCATGCATATAATCAATAGAAAAAACAGTAACCATGCCGATTCTCAATTTAATTAAAGGATAGATTCCGATATGGTGATCCTCATCTTGTTGATTAACAAAAGAAATATTTGTTCTTTTCGGTGCAGATATATCTCTAAATACAACTCGACTCGCACATCCTCGTATCACACATTTTTCGCAACATGAATAGCCAGTATGGGATTTTACACTTTATAAATGCTCTAGCAGGTGCATCGCACAAAACTGTGGATACCAATGTAATATCTTTTGTTATTGATTTCAATACCTTCTTGCAACAAATATAAGAGTTCATTAATAAAATCTTCTAGAAATAATTCTAAAAGCTGTGGTTTTGATCAACCGCAAAATATACCAATAGCAAAGGGATTAGTTTTAAAATTTTTTACTAGTCCTAAAATCGGCCAGAATTGTAAATTTGAACTGTTAAATAATGGAAGTCCATCAATATTAAAACTGATATCTAACTTATTTTCAAAATTTTCTGCTGTTTGCGATACAATAGATTTTAAAATATTTTTCAGACCAAAATAATAAAAATCCCCATTATTGAGTTGTTTTTTTTAAATATTTCTTGGCGTTTCTAATAACGTTCTGGAGTCTAAAGGTAATTCATGATAAAAAACGTGTAATACGTGTAATAAACCAGTGATTGCAGAATGTGTGATTAAAATTAAGAGCCCACTGCCTTAAGCTTGAGTTTAAACATGGCTGAAAAACTGTACTATTTAAATTTATATTTAAATCAGATAAAACTAACGTATTGTCAAACAACGTTAGCAATAAACTTGCATCGTAATTACTTGACACATTATTTTTAATTATATTATTAATATTGTCATCTTTATTTTCACTATTAAGTAAAATATTCCCATGTGATATATTTGACACACAAGTGCATATCTATTATTACTATTTTCAGGTATACTATTAAGTGAAATATTCTTATGTGTTATGTTGGGTTTCTTATCACAAATTTGAAGTGTTTTACAAACAGTTAGTGCAATTCTACGATAAAATTGGCGCTTACAGTAGGAATAATAAGAAGGTTCTAACCCAGGTCCTCTGAGGGGGATGCGGGGCGGGGGGGTTTTCGGGGGCGAGGGGGTACAACGTCACGCGGGCGGGGGGTCTTATCAGCAAATAAGCTTATCTTATCAGCTCAGGTTACCTGATAAGGAGCTCATGTTACCTTATATGTTTATAAACAAAAGATAAACATTCCAGCGATATTTATTAAAAGATAAGATAAACATTCCAGCAATATCTATTACAAAAGGGCTGCCGCTGCCGACAATCAGGGGGGGGGGGGTTGCGTTTCTTCCCCCATACGTTATCTGTATATTTCTAAGAAATATAATTAAATTCTAAGAAGGGCTGCCGCTTGGATCCGAGCGCCGACAATAAGTTCTTTGAAAATCTAAGATAATCAAATTCTAAGAAGGGCTGCCGCTAAATCCATGCTGAGTGCCGACAATCAAGGGGGTTGATACATGATCTATACGTATATTTCTAAGAAATATCAGCGGGTAAAGTTTCAGGGCGAACGTGTCGCCGCTTGCGACCTCGCTGCCTGCAACCTCGCCGCTTGCGACCTCGCTGCCTGCAACCTCGCCGCTTGCGGCCTGTGACATGTTTTTGCATGGGATTGTATATCACCCTCGCGGTACCTCCCCAATAAGCGACGGTTTTTTATTGTTTATCTTAGGAAGAAATACCAGCGCCAATAACCAGCGGCTGCAGGAATTTATAAACAAAACAAGCGCCGAAAATTTACGTCATCTAAATTTTTCTCGTTCGTACGTTGACGAACAAAGGATTGATCGGGATATATAATGAGGACCGATGCCGCTGCCGGGCCATAGTACTACTGGCGAGCGCACGCTCTCTTCATTCAAGATGTTTCTCTTGCTATCAAGTGCTTCCGATATTCTCAGTTTAAGTGCCGAACAGTTACAATATATTCCGAAGATAGTTTTACTGCAAAAGTGCGGCTATTTCGTAGAGCATTTGTGGGACAAACTTCCGGAGCATATCAAGACGGATCCGGAGGTTCAGACATATCGTCGCTGCCTCGAACACTACAATCGGCCGTGGATGCGAACGCATATTGACGGTCCAGCACCAATGATCAGGGATTGCAGCGAATGTCAGCAAAAATAGGCTGAGGTTAAAAGTGTGAAAAAGTGCCAAAAATTAAAAATGGAGAACGCGGTAAAAGATCATTCGAGGTGTTTTGAGAATGTTGAGAGATGGTATAGACATCTCGATGAATGCTATTATGATAAAAAAAAAGATGACCCGTTTCATTTTAAACGTGAAGCGGTGACTTCGGTTGTGCAATTCGTAAGAAATCGCGAACTTGGTGTGTAAAAACCGCATACAAGAGATGTTGCTCATTTCCTGGAAATGCACGAAGACATTTTAAGAGTGACTGGTGGGTTATCCAAATGCACCAGATCGTCTAAACGACACAAGCGAGTCGCATGTTATCAGCGTCGCTACAAAAATTGTGCAGAATATTTCACTGTGAACAACCCTTATTTTGCCGACATGGATATGCCTTCACCATCGGTGTCATGCAAAACACAATCATCTGATTATGATTCGGACCAAGAAATAGAGAAGATAGATATGAGAGAACCGTCACCACCACCATCGTCGTCATCGTCATCATCATCAGATTACTACTCGCAGCCTATTTATTTTGCTTGATTAAATAGGTGTACAATATATGCAAAGAGTATAGCAGTGTTTATGAGATAAGTTTTATCACGCGTGAAAGAGAGGATTGTAGTGAATGTGTCGAGACATATTTTCACGAGGTGTAAACAGAACAATAATCAACTGCTGCAGTGGCTGCTCTTTTATGACCGATCATCTTTCTTTCTGAGATAAGTTTGATCGCATGTGAAGCACAAAGGGCTGAACGAGATATATATTGAGGACCTATGCGCTCTCAAATCATCCAGTCCAGGGTTTGACAGCACCCTGACCAGTCCGTGAAAAAAGTTTAGTGGCTATACTTATTTACGGAAGTGCGGAAAAAATTCGTTGACTTGTATCATAATTGTGCAAACGTGTGTTGAAAAAAATGGAAAAAGACATTGTGATCGACGTTTCTGATGACGAGATAGAGGTCATCACGATTTCCGACAGCGACAGCGACAGCGACTGCCGAGATGTACGACCCTGTGTACGACAGGGAGGCCAATATCGTCCTGGACGATATAGAAGAAATGGAGGTTAATGTACCCATCGTTGAAGAAGACGATGGCGGTGATGAAGAAGAAGAATTGGAAGAACCACTGCACGACGATGGGTACGACAGTGAAAATGATGTTCGCGAGGCGTACCACTCGCGTACGTTAGATGTACAGACCATCGCAACCCTCGACGAAGAAACATGGGTATGCGTTATAACAGCATACGTCTCACCAGGAGGGTCAGTGAGAATCTGCATTCCTTGTTTTATGAGAAACAGGGAAAGATTCGCGGCAACCACACTAATGCACAGGCACGTGACGATGCGGTACAGAGATGTACCGCATCTTTATTGCATCGATTGTTTGGAAAGAGTGTTCGTACTCTTCCTGGCCAACTTGTGCCCAATCTGTCAAGGCTGTAAGTATATATATATATATATGTCAAAATATATATATAAATAGTATAATAATTTATTATATTTCTATGTGCAGATGCCGAGGCACAGTCTGACAGCGATGGTTAACGCGACTCCCTCTCTCGCAGTCGCAGCAGGCCCGCTGGCTCTCTCTCTCGCCGCTACCTTGAGCCGCCGGCTCTCTCTCGCCGCTGAATCCAGGCGTGAATCCCAAGCCGCCGTACCTCTCTCGCCTCCAACGGCCTTTTTTATATATATTTTTATATATTTTTATATATCTTGCATAATTTTATATATTATTTATATGTTTATTTTATATAATTTTTATTTCATATATCTTTTTTATATTTGTATCTTTTTATAATTTTGTAAATTTTATATTATAATAATTACACGTTCACGCACACACACACACACACACACACACACACACATACAAATGTAAATTTACACATATTTTATAGATTAAAAACTATTATTATCAAATAAGTGTATTTATTTTAGATTAAAATGTCTTCCTTACATCTTGTTCCCTTTTAAATTATAAGTAAATATAAAGAAATTATTAAAAATTATCTTTAAAAGCTAACAATCCAAAATTTTAGGAATATATATCTCTTTTAGAAAATATAACATTTCTTTCCGAACTTGCCTTCATTACTGACATGACTAATCAACTTAGGCTTCTCAATTTAAAGCTGCAAAAACCAACTCAAAATATTTCCCAATTAGTTAGTCATGTTGATTCTTTCCGAAGCAAATTACAGTTATTTAAATCTGATTTAAATAACAACATTTTTCATTATTTTCCTTCTTGCCAGATTCTTTTCGAAGAACACGGCAGTAGCTGTAATTTCAAAGAAAATATTCATTTCGTAGATTCTGTTATAGAAGAATTCGATACGCGTTTCACCTGCTTCGAAAAACTTCGAACAGAATTAATTCTTTTCGAGAATCCTCTTACAGCGCCAATCGCAGAACAGCAGATTAATTTACGGGATGAATTATGTGACCTACAAAATGATATTTCTCTGAAAACGGTTCAAGAAACCGGTGCAGAATTTTATAACGTTTTATCAAAATCAACCTACCCCAAGCTTCGAGATTTCGGACTCCGAATTTATTCTATGTTCGGATCCACATATTTATGTAAGACTTCTTTCTCGAAAATGAAGTTTATTAAAAATGAAAAACGTTCTTGTTTAAGCAACAATTCTTTACCGCGTCTTATGCGTCTTGCTACGTGCAATATGCAGATCGACGTTCCTGCTGTCGCTTGTAAAAAAGCCTGAAAGTCGTGAATCTGAATGTGAGTATTTTTTATTTCACTTAATATTTAAAATTCTGCTTCTTTTAAATTAATTAAAGCTATTAAAAGGTCGTCTCAGTCATCAGTGGATTAGGCCTAACGGGGAAACCACTTAAAAAAAAACGCGTCGGTAATATAGTACCCCCTGGGTGATGTGGAAAGCTATTAAAAATATGTATGCGAGGTCCGGTAACACGATACGGTCGCGAGTCGCGAGGTGACACGATCCTGAGCCTCGCGCGGCTCGTAGGCTGCGCGCGGGACGTCGAGGTAAGGGAAGAGCGCTGGGCAGAGTCAATTGAAAATCGGGCGAAATGTGCATTTCTTGCCGAGCTCTGCATTAAGGGATGCAGAATGGGAGAATTATTCGGATGATGACTTCGAAGAATGGATAGGGGATGACGAATGGGACGGTAAGAATAAAATTTATAATATTGTATATTTTTAAATGAATAATTGTTATGTTTACGTTCCAATAATGGTTCCAGATATGTGTGATTGGGATTGGGACCCATATTTAAGAGACGATGACGGCGATTTATATGATTGGGGTCTGGTGTGGCTGTTCGAGCCAGATCCTGTACCTGTGTATGAAAATTGGGACGGTAAGAATAAAATTTATAATATTGTATTATATATTTAAATTAATAATTGTTATATTTTTAAATTAATAATTGTTATGTTTACAGATAAACCATACGTTCCAATAATGGTTTCAGAGATGTTCGATTGGGACGCATTTTTAAGAGGCGACGACGAGGCCGACCTGCTCGATTGGGGTCTGGTGCAGCTTTTCACTCTACCAGACCCGTACGATGTTAGGCCTCAGCCTACACCGCTGCCACACCGCCGCCGTCACCGCCGCCATAACCGCCGCAATCACCGCCACAATCACCTTCGCAATCACCGTCGCCACCCCAATCGTCCATGATGTAAATTATTTTATTTTTTATTTTTTATTTATATCCTTATTTTTATATTTTTATATTTTTATATTTTTTAATTTTGTATTTTACATATATTATTTTTTATTTTTATATTTTCACACACACAGTAGAGAGGGTTTGGAGTCAATAAATACCGCGGAAGTGACGACCCGTGGGGTCCTTATCTCTACTGTAACACATGCACAAGTACACGCACGCACACACACGCACATACACATACACATGAGGTGTAAATCCGACCGGCAACCTCCACGTGGTACACCTTGGGTAACACCAATGCCGGCAGTAATGTAAAAATTATGAATAAAATATATTTATTATACAAAAATATTTATTATTTAAAAAAAATGTTTCCCTCCTTCGATATCCTTATAGAAAAATAAGCGGTAATGTATAAAAA
Source organism: Nylanderia fulva (assembly GCF_048542155.1). Classification (NCBI taxonomy): domain Eukaryota; kingdom Metazoa; phylum Arthropoda; class Insecta; order Hymenoptera; family Formicidae; genus Nylanderia; species Nylanderia fulva. The sequence continues at coordinate 41,276 of NW_028190381.1, read as the reverse complement.
AAATAAGTGTATAAAAAAATAAGTATAAAAATTAATGAATAAAATATATATTTATTCAACAAAAATATTTAATAATTTAAAAAAAATGTTTCCCTCCTTCGCATCTCTCTCTCGCGTCTTAATTCGCCGTCTCTCTCTTGCCGCAGGCCCGAGCCGCCGAATCTTTCTCTCTCGCCGCCACATCCGTTTTCTTTCTCGCGCGCTGTCTCTTTCTTTTCTAGTAGTTGTTCTCTCGCAAAGTATGTAACGGGTGGCACGCAAATAAAGTACACCATAATATACATATAAGTATTTATTTGTCTTATATTTAATACATAATTATATATAAAGTTTTATTACATATTAAAAACTAAAGCCATCAGCTCGCAATCGACAAGTTGGTGCATGTTGAAGGCGTTGCTAGCGCGTATCGCATTTGACAATTCTCTCGCATTCGTTACAGTGGATGCAATATTGGAGAATTGCGTATATTTAATATCGACCGTTGCGATGAGCCTCGTCAATCGATCGAACATTATTTCGATGCATGAATCGAGCTCGAACATACGACGTAACGTCGATTTGATCATCATCATGCGCACGTCCGCTGATTCGAGACTTATGAGTTTGGTGTTGTTTATCTTGTGAAATCGCACTGTTAGCGGCCCGACACTTATGAAATTATACACATTGTTGTTGGGAGAGTCATTGTTCAGATAATTTTGAATAGCGTGACGTTGCTCGTAGAGTCCTTTCCACGTTTCGAGAGATAGTACTAGCTGTTTTCCTCGATGATCTCCTATGGCGATCTCCACGTAACTCGGTGGATCCACTCTGATGCCGATTTCGAGAAATTTGAATTCCGTGGTCGTCAATGCGTATCGTCTTCCTAGTATACGAACCGCACGAGACTCCAGCAAAACGCTGTAAAATTAGGAAAAAGAAATTAAAACTAAATTAGGAAAAAAGAAATTATAACTCGTAAAAAAATATAAAAATAGAAAATAGAAAGTTATACTTACTCGTCGCATTTCTTCTCGCACGTTTCATCACGTCTCGGCATGTAGTAATTCATGCTGCTGCTTTTTTTGGTGCAGAATATTTTTCTCGAGGGTATTAAAAAGTGAACCACCAGTCAGAACAGTCGACGAAAGACTGATCGTATAAAAGTACTAATAATCGAGTAACACTTATTTTTAAAATATTAGAAGAAGGGGTAAATCGAATTCCTAGAAATATATATCTGGAGGGGGAATAAAGAGAAATATTTAAAAGTAGTGGGGATAAAAAATTAAATATTAGGAGAAAGGAATTCTTAGAAATATATATCTGGAAAGGAACAAAGAGAAATATTTAAAATATTAGGAGAAGGGGTAAAACAAATTCTTAGAAATATATATCTGGTGAGGGAGAGAAATAACAAAGAAAATAGTATGTAAACAATATGTTTATTCAAAAAACGGATGATCGTCGGATCCAAGCCTGGATTCTGCGGCCGACCACCAATTAAATAATTTAAATACATTTTGTAACGCGCAATTTTTTACATGTTTATTACACCGTAGAGTATATGTGGGATCTAACTTATTTAATGCAGGTACATCTTCATATATGGCATCCAAGGTCTCAATGGTGAAACCGCTGCTCGCATCGTCCATTATTTCGGCCAGCCATTCTCGCTTTTCGAGTCCTTTTACATACACGAGAAAGGACTCTTCATCGTCTTCTTGCTCATTTATGCCAACGATAGCTGCCGTAATCAAGCGCTGAGCCATGCCGTATGGAACATTTCCATCCTCCCATTGTAAGCTGTGATGATGTTGAGTTAGCCACGAGGCCTGACGCCTTTCCGACTTTATAAGCATGCTCCATGGCACAGGGCATGCGAAGAAATAGTGCGACAGGATATATCCTCTTCTCAGGATTGCCGCTTCCTTTACAATAAATCGTTTATTCAGGATAAATCCTTGCAGATCGACAAACGTTGGTGCAGACATGATCTTTTCGATGTGAGTCAGTCGAGAAGTATTACGATACTCTTCAGACATCTCACATAATCTTGATTATGTATCCTCTTCCCCCTCTTTCACACGCGTATTTGTGTAAACATTTTTTAGGTGATTTTGCGCACAACGTTGGTCAACGGGTTGTACTGGATCACACGATCGTGTATAATGAGGCAGTACGCAGTGATATTATTAGGCACGTTTTCCTTACACTCAAATTCCAATCTCACATCCACCGTTGCGCTCTTGATCGATTCGTTTTGTCGAGAACAATCGATAATCACAAACGGACCGTTTTGTAAAAACCGTGTGATGGTGAGATTGGGCTCGAGGTATTCGTATCCGTAATAGTTCTTGCAGAAACGTGTGTAGGTGTCGTACAGAATTGACCATCTGTTTTTATCAAAATCCAGATTCATGTCGTCGTACGGATAACTTTCCGAGTTCAGAAAGAGTTTCACGTTGGTTAATTTACAGTCGTCGAATCGACTGATATCCTCGGACATGGCATTTTTACGCCCTGTCTGCAGAGCAAAAATTACATATCGCGGCTTCTCCAGTTGAGTCGCGGTCTTAATGGCCCACGAATGCTTGGTCGTACGCTGCAATAGCGGAAATTTGTATAGATCCCACGAGCGGAAACCCATGCTGAGGTAACGTCCGCTTTCCAGAGCACGCAGCATCGACAGCTTCTTAATCTCGCTCAACAACACGTGTGGCATTCGCCATTGTATCTTGAATATGTTGATCACAGGCTCCAGTGCAGAATTTCCATACAGGCAATTATTGTTGTTGCGCGATCGTATTAAGATCAACTCATGACGCGCATTAATCACTACTCGTTTGTAGTCATCACAAAATCCCAGCAACATGTAGAGCGGTACGCAGAAATTGAAGTGTCCACTCGCAGAAATCGGATCACTCCAGCCAGCGTTACTCATAACCATGCTTCTATCGAATGATATCGTTACATAGTTTTTGAGCAAACTTGTTATTCCTACATTTCTATTGCGATCAATCTCCACACCATCGAGCTCATAGCGAATTTCGTCAAACATGAATGCGACACAATTATTTCCCAGTGTCACATTGGATCCCTCAATTGGATGGTTTATCTTTAGTTCTCCCTCGATATATAAAAAACTCTCGTACGGCAATGTATACAAATCCTGTTGTTGTATGGGTATTCTTATCTCATCGCTGTGTCCAAATGTTGTGTTGGCAAACGGGTTGTATGTGTGAGTCTCAATCTTGACGATGCGATCGTCAAAGACTGGCTCTTCCTCGATGTTGAGAATCGCAGTCATGGTTCAGATGGCACGCACCGCAAATCCCAAAGATTGTAAAAACGCAACGTTTGACGAGGTGAGTCTCTTCTTCGTGGTTGATTTGATATTAGCGAATGATGTTGCTGCTAGCCTGATTGTGTTCTTCGTGTCTTTTTTTAACACGAGCATCCCGTCGCACGAGGTGTTGCTGTCGCCCGCCGTCGTACGTGCAATCTAACTGTTATTTCTTCGCCTCGAAGATCGAGCAATCGTCCCTTCTGGTCGACAACGCGTAACACTAAATCAGTAATGCTCCGTACGAAGACCGGCAGGTAAATGATCTGCGCCGGCGTTTCCGATATCTTATATCCAGGTGGTACTCTCGGTGAAAATTCATGTACCGTGTGAACGAGTTTCCCGTTGCTGTATGCACCCGCGGTCACGTTACACTCTATGCGGATAATGTTCACGTTGATAATATTAATCGGCATGTCTGATTCGTACCATTTTCGCGGTTGCAGTATACGATTCGAGAATCTCAGCAGCGATCCAATGTTGTTGGGCATGCTAAAGTTTATTCTGTATTCACATTTAGTCTCGCTTTTCATCGTATTATAATTAGCGCGGAGCACAATTGGGTAATCTTCATCGTTGACACCTTTATCACTAACAGCATTATGTTTTCGGGAAAGTGCGCGTTTCAAAAATTCATGTATCGCTTGCAGCTCGTACGATCCCTCGGGAATCGTAATTTCCGCATCGTCTTTGCCGTAGTAAAATTTATTATTTGAGGAATTCACATTCGATATAGTGTGATAAGTTTCAAAGTCTGCCAGACCGAGCTCGTAGTCCGCATCGCTCAAATCTATGGGGGGAAAGTAGGTCGCCGCGAGGACACTACTCTTCCCAGTCAATGTTAGTGTTAGCGACATGTTGACAAATCTGAGTTAAATAACGCAATGTCAGTCTTTAAATTTGCAGCAAGAATTTAACCTCTCGGAGAAACTGCAAGCACAACTGTCCGCAGATACTCTGATCATACGTTTGATAAGAGGTGTAATTGTATTCCAATTTCGGCACATTTAAATATCGCACCAATTCCTCGGATGGTCGAAGATTGCCAAAACTGTCGAAATAGATTGCGCGATTTCCTCTTTTTGCATACGCCACCCAATGAGTGCCAGAACCGTCTGTACTGTCTAGATTAACGATACCACTCTCATTTTCTCGCGCGCCATTTATCGGTAAATTATTGCGCATAAATACACCTCTAAAGTATGGAATGTGCATACGTTTTGCAAGTTGTAGCAATTGCACATTTGTAGTTACACCTTTCGGCATTTTTAACGTTTTTTTGACGTTTTTTTTTTCCTCGCTCCTCGTCCATATTTGTAAGGGGCGAGATACAGTCCGCGGCCTTCCATGGCGCGATTGTGGCGTAGTATCTCTTGCAACTGACGTTGCGCGGCTTTTCTGTCGTTTACCGCTTTTGCTACGCCAGCTGCTCCGCCAACCAGGGATCCGAGCGCGCCCAGCATTGGTAAAATCGACAAAAATCCGCCTCGTTTCGCTGCCGAAAGTACCCTCCTCTTCGTCTTCCTCTTTTTCGTTTTCAAGCCCATGCCGAGCTTCGTCTTGGCCTTCATCGCTGTCCAGACAACTGTGGCCGCGGCTCTCTCACCGAAATTCGAGTCTTTCGCGACGATGCGAGTTTTCGCTTTCTCGGCGAGTACCTTATCCGCCGCGTGTCTCTCGGTGAGTTCGCTGCTCCGAGAGTACGCTATATCGTGTTCACGGCACGCCGCGTCCAATGGGTTGACACCTTGAGCCTCTAGCCAATCGCTTTTCCAAACGAGTTCCCGGGCCGCAAAATTGATAGCTGGGAATATGAAGCTCGATCGGAAGTGCGTTTATCGCACGATTTAATAGACCTGTGCCTATTTTCGTTGACATCCGCTGCAATCTCTAGACATTACTGAGCAAAGCGCGAGTCCGCGCAGCTATAAATAGGCGGACGTTGGAGGTCGAATCGGGAATGAGAAAATGAAATTCGTGCAACAACCTCTGACAATACGAGTGATGAATTACGACGACAGAGTACGCTGCAGCGTGAACGAAGGTGTGCGCAAACACGGTACGATGCTACCGACAACTATACGCGCGATCGTTTGCGGCCCCTCAAACTGCAGTAAAACCAACGTGTTGATAAGCCTGCTGGAAAGTCCGCACGGTATGCGTTTCGAGAACGTGTACGTGTACTCTAAATCGCTGCAACAGCCGAAATATCGCTATTTGGAAGATTTATTGACGCCGATTGACGAAATCGGCTACTTTACATTCTCCAATAACAGAAGCGGATACGAGGTCGTCAACAAATTGTACCTGGAAGAGTGCTTTAAAACATTGATGATCCAACAGAAAGAGTCAAATGAGAAGCTGGCTGCGTTAGAGAAGGATGTACGAGCGTTGGAAACTGCGATAAGAGCTTTTGCGTGCGCCAAACACTACCTCAGACACAGGCATCTAATGAGCGGTTGGCTCAGAAACGTCTATCAAACAGTTGTGAAACGTCTAGAAGGGATTCTCGAGTGGTTGCAAACAGTTGTTGAACAGCTACAAAGGATTATCAGCGTGCTACCAAACAACAATGAGTAGCATCAGTGACCGACCCGGAAACAGCAGTGAACGACCTGGAAACGGTGGTGAACGCACCTGCTACGATCGAGGTTACGAACATGTCAAGCAGGGCTGCGAACGAGGCTACGAACAAGTCCTTAAAGGTTACATACAAGGCTATCAACAACTCAGTAAGGATTGCGAACAGATCAGGGACGGCTGCGAACGGGCCAAGGCGGGCTACGAACGGATCAGAAACGACTTGGGACAAGGCTGTGATCGAGTCAAGAACGATTTTCGAATGGGCCAAGGACGTGAGTGAACGAACGCGAAAGAACCCGAAATAACGAGGCACGAACCCGAAACAACGAGGCACGAACCCGAAACAACGAGGCACGAACCCGAAAAAACCCGAAAGAACGAGAATCTAACCCGAAAGAACGCAAAAAAAACCCGAAACAACGAAGCACGAACCCGAAACAACGAGACACGAACCCGAAAAAACCCGAAAGAACGAGGCACGAACCCGAAAAAACTCGAAAGAACAAGGCACAAACCCGAAACAACGAGGCACGAACCCGAAAGAACAAGAATTTAACCCGAAAGAACGAGAATGAATAGTGAAAATAACAACGAGCAACATAGTTTGGAGAGACGGCAGTTGGTAAACGAGTTGCACGCGTCAGCGAGAAAAAATTTCCCTTGAAGACATGTCATAGTGCGAAAATACGATGATCTGTAGCAAGCCGACATTGTCGAGATGCGTCCGTACTCCCGTTTCAACAAAGGTTACGACTACATACTCACCATCATCGATGTGTTGAGCAAGTATGCGTGAGCTGTACCACTCAAGAGTAAAGGAGGAAGCGAGACAGCTGACGCAATCGCCAAGATAATTCGGGATAGCAAGAGATGCCCGAAAAACATGCAAACCGATAACGGAAAGGAATTTTACAACGTCGATGTGCAATGACGTATGCGAAGACATGACATTAATCACTATTCTACATATTCGATATTGAAGGTGTCGGTCGTCGAGCGATTCAATCGCACGCTAAAGAACGACATGTGGAAGATGTTTACGCTGAATGGTACTTACAAGTGGTTCGACATGCTGCCACGCCTCGTATCAGATTACACCGGACGCAAGCATCGAACGATTGGTATGCGACCCGCTGACGTTACCCCCGCGATCGCCGAAAGACTCTTGGCTACCGTGTACAATCGTGTAAAAATCGCGGGCCCGGCAAAGTTCAAAGTAGGTGATCAGGTACGCGTCAACAAGTACAAACAACTTTTCGAGAAGGGATACACGCCAAATTGGACAACCGAGGTGTTTAAGATTGTTAAAATGCAGCATACTAATCCCATAACATATCTACTCGAGGATTATCGCAAGACATCTATCGCTGGAGCGTTTTACGAGCATGAGCTGCATTGCGCAAATTATTCGGATGTGTACCTCGTGGAGAAAATACTGCGCAGGAGGGGTGACGAGGTTTATGTGAAATGGCTGGGATTTGACAGTTCGCACAACTCTTGGATACATAAAAACAATGTTATTTAATGTATTTTATTCAATTATTGTATAACATAATATATATTGTATAACATATATGAAATATATGAAATATATAACAAAATATATATAATTCCCATTAATATGTCCTTACAATATAATTTATTTACAACGGTATTCGATAATGTCCCCACGGCAAGGTGTCGGTCGAATCAGGTACGACATACCGCTTGTCGTCGTAGGGATTTAGAGCAATTTTCGTGTCGCTAATGGTATACACTTTATGCAATTTCGATCTTATACATGACTGCTGACGCGTCATTTCAATCTCGTCATTAAGACAGCGCGTATAATCGTCGAATGTTATACTACGCGCTACGACGTTACTTTTGACACCTTTTGCCTTTTTAGTGTCCTTTTTACCATCCATCCGCAAAGCATACATTTTTGCTCTAAGCCCGACGAATTCGGTCATTATCGCGCCGTTATTCTCATCTTTCATCAGACCCGGCACCTTTTTATTCGCGAGCGGTATACCGTACACATTATTCGCGGCGTAATCGCTGGTATCGAATCGAGCGATGTCGCGTTTCAAATTTTCATAGACATCCTGACATTTAATTTGATATATTAAACTATCCGTGTCGGTGTACATTACTCTACAATTGTCACGATAGAGCGGTGACATGTATTCGTGGTGAAATTCATAAAGACATACTTTTGATACGTCGAGTATGCACATGCCGACGTAGATTGGTTTGTAGAATTTAACTTCGAGTTTGCGTAATTCTATGGCAACTAATTTTTCCGAAAATATGCTTGTACTATGAAAATTTGGTTTCGCAATCATTGCCTCCGCACCGTACCGTCCGTTCCATTTTGTTAATAATTTTACATCCATATGATTGCGCACATTTTCCATCGTCTTGCCGAATACCGCATTATTTATCAATTTATATAAATTTTTTTCAAAATCGTTTTTCGTTCGTGTTCTAAACTGTGTGTTGAGTTCGATGTATTTTTGAAGCCACGCTGACTGCGTGAATTGTAGTATGCGATATATTTTTGTTATGCGTAGCCCGTGGCGCGTGCACTGCTGCAGATTACGATAGTGTATTACGTAGCGCTTCTTATCGTAAAGCGTTGCGAGGAGTTTATACTCCCGCTTGCCGGGCGGCTTATTGCGCGTCGGGCAAAACGGTAGGTCAATGTGCGCGTCATGAAGATGCTGCGGATACTTTAAATCTACTTTGAGAACATAGCCTATAAGTGAATCGAACGCGGTAGATGATATGTCAAAATTCGATACATCGTCGACCCACAGAAAATCGGCATATGGCAATGGTTGACACATTGCCCATCCGTACAAATTATTTACATCAAAATACATGAGGTACGATGAGGGTTTCGATGGGTCGTACGATTGCATGTACTTGTTATTTGCCTGTACGTATCGACTTGAACATTGACTAAGGCCGCCGCGTATACCTCGTTCGACAAACATTACCATGTCAATGTCTGTTAATAATTCAAATTTTATATTTGTATGTTTTAACATGGCGTGCCATGTATATCCGGGGAGAGTATAATAATACGCGGGATCGAGTCCGTAACTTTTTATACAACTGTCGCGAAAATTTTCAAATATGTCTGCCAATAACAAGACATCAATTTTTAAATATAAATCGCTATATTCGCCTAGCGTTCGAAGGGAAAATCGACTCCAGACGGTCTCGGCGTGCGCGTAATCACTCTCGGATACTGTGTCGCCGGTCAGGGAACTGTAAAATGAGTCGCGCGGCGGTAAACGTGTGTCTTGTAATCTGTCCACGCAGTCTATGTATTCGTATGGAAAGATATCCTTTCGTGTCAATAAATTGAATTTTTCACTAGTTAAATTTTGATATTCCGAATGTAAAATTTTTAGTTTATCTTTATCCAAAAATGACGCTAATTTGTCAAGACTAGCACTGAGAAACTTATACGAATCGATAAAGCGTAATTTGATATAATTTTTTGCATTGTTGTCTTGTGTCAATCTAACAGTTTTCGAGAATAATATATATTTTTCCTTTGTTATCGGCAATAATTCGATTTCCCCTTCGAACGCTGTGGCTATGTCCTCGATAATGAAATGCGCGTCGTAGCCGGACAGATTGTGAAAGACTATAGGAATACAAAATGATTCTTTGTAATTTAAGTTACAATTTGAGTGCGCGGGGCCTCTGTACCGCCCGGTGAGGTGGCAATGATCGCGAACGCGTGTATCGTCTTTGTCAAACGGTTTTTCGCATATATGACAATGTGTTGCGCTGCGAAATTTTGCCCACTCGTCAGGCGTTAAATTTGTCATGAGGACATTGGTCGTTAAAATATTTTTTACGCGGATTGCTAAATTTTTAAGCTGTTCGGCGAACCACGCGACGCAATCGACACTACGGCGGGAATTGTATGTGGACAACAAACTGTCATACGAACACTGTACGTAATACGCGATGCTGAATACTTGATGGTGTTGATAATTTTTGACATCTTCGGTCTTTGTCAAAACACACTCGAGGTCGGCGTACACCACAAACGGCAGCCGCTCCTTCCTCGTGTAGTTGTCGAAGCTGAGCCACTTGTCCTTGTCGCTCGGCAACCGAATAGCGCAGTCGTTTAGTTTCCCGCAATCTTCCGTATGCGTCTGCAATTTATCCTCAGAATAGAAATAATGTAGACATCTGTAAAAATAAAAAATTATAATTTTATTTAAAATTTTTTTAATATAATTTACGTGTAATAAATATATATATACTTACCGATCACATATAAATTTTCTACATTTGTGTTTGCTCAGTTGTGAGCTCACGAGGCGAGACAGATTTTTTATCAAAACAAAATGCCCGACGCTGTTTTCGTCTTCCACGTACAGCAGATTGTCTGTCTTTCTTTTTTTCCGAAAGACGTAGCGGGACGATGTTCTCGTTGTCGATGATGTACACGTTTACTGAGATGTCGTTTGCCAGTTCAAATTTTTTAATTTGATTCACAGTCACTGGAAACTCAATGTTTTGGAGATTCAGCACTGTGGTGTAATGCGGATAGGAGGATTCCCGATCCACATGTATATCAGCGAGGTACAGAGCGGCCACCACTGACCATGCGAAACACGCATTGTCCGCTGATCGCACATTAACAACCGCTCTCTTTGTCACAATTTTTTGCGGTAATTTGACATGGCATACAGCGCGCATAGGATTATACTTGTTGATATTTACTGTCAAATCTATTATCCGCAACAATGCCCAGCCGCTATCGCGTTCCTGGAACTCTTCTAGCGATGCTAGCGTGGGCTCGATTCCGCGGCGCTCGTACCACTCGCGTACATCGGACGTGCGAAAGAGTTCAAAGTTTCTCGTATTGATACTTTTATTGGCACGCTTGTCACCGGACACAAATTTGCCGTTGAAAACGGTGTTCACTTTTACACTGATGTGTCTCTGCAGCACATTCTCCACGTTCTTGACTACAATGTCTTTGGCATTTTCCAAAAATTGACGCGGTTCGATATAGTCGACGTTAATTACCACACCGGTCAATATACGGCTATCGAACGCCGTATCGATCTCGCGCCAAACAAATCTTTGCGCGTTATTGCCGCCACCACTAAATCCACCGCCGCTGCCACTAGGCATGGATCCACCACTGAATCCAGGCATGGATTCGCCGACATACTGTCTCTGCAAGCGCACCTTCGCACCCTCGAGTCGCGCTATTCTCGCCACGAGAGATTGCCTATGTCCAATCGAGAGACGCGGACGCTTGGCACGGCTGCGTTCTTCCAGCTCTTCGATACACCGTTTGCACTCTTGCAGCCATCCGAAATATTCGCCCAAGGTGGCGACTTGGCGGGAACGCTCCAACAGGTCGCGTTCAACATTCTCCGCGTTCTCTATTTTTGTAAAAAATTCACTTGTACTGCACAGAAATAACTGCTTTATTGCACACTAAACTTTTTTTTCACAGCTATTTTTCCTTGAGGAAAGCATGCGCTTGCCAGTGGTACTATGGCCCGGCAGCGGCATCGGTCCTCATTATATATCCCGATCAACCCTTTGTTCGTCAACGTACGAACGAGAAAAATTTAGATGACGTAAATTTTCGGCGCTTGTTTTGTTTATAAGTTCCTGCAGCCGCTGGTTATCGGCGCTGGTATTTCTTCCTAAGATAAACAATAAAGAACCGCCGCTTATTGGAGAGGTACCGCAAGGGTGATATACAATCCCATGCAAAAACATGTCGCAGGCCGCAAGCGGCGAGGTTGCAGGTGGCGAGGTTGCAAACAGCGAGGTCGCAAGCGGCGACACGTTTGCTCTGAAACTTTACCCGCTGATATTTCTTAGAAATATACGTATAGATCATGTATCAACCCCTTTGATTGTCGGCACTCAGCATGGATTTAGCGGCAGCCCTTCTTAGAATTTGATTATCTTAGATTTTCAGAGAACTTATTGTCGGCGCTCGGATCCAAGCGGCAGCCCTTCTTAGAATTTAATTATATTTCTTAGAAATATACAGATAACGTATGGGGGAAGAAACGCAACCCCCCCCCCTGATTGTCGGCAGCGGCAGCCCTTTTGTAATAGATATTGCTGGAATGTTTATCTTATCTTTTAATAAATATTGCTGGAATGTTTATCTTTTGTTTATAAACATATAAGGTAACATGAGCTCCTTATCAGGTAACCTGAGCTGATAAGATAAGCTTATCTGCTGATAAGACCCCCCGCCCGCGTGACGTCATACCCCTTCGCCCCCGAAAACCCCCCCGCCCCGCACCCCACTCAGAGGACCTGGGTTAGAACCCCCTTATTATTCCTACTGCTTACCTACAACAGGTTTCAACTTGTTCTGGTTACTTAATTTTTTCAGGCATTTTCTTTGTTTATTTCTTTATACGATCTTGAACATGCTTTAGCCAAACCTTTATTGCATCTTCTATTTCTTTATCGGTTGAATTGGCAACGCTTCTCTTGACTGCATCTAATAAATATGAAGTTTCCGTAAAATTTAAACCATATTATAAATAACATTATGATTAAAAATATCTATATTAAATTAAATCAGTTTAATTCAAATTAAATTGTAGAATTATTAAGATTTAAATCAGTTACAATAAACATCTTTTTTTCATAGTAAGAGCGTCAAAAATAAATTTAAATATTTAGTTGCACGGGATAAACGTAGATTATTGAATTTTGAGATCAAAGATTTAAATTGTTACTTACATTATCTAAAGTCTGAAATTAATAGAATTGAAAAAAGAATGTATAAAGTGTTACCGGAAAACTTAGTAGTCGAATTTCTTGAATTAAACAGGCATAACATCAACATTTATAATAGCAAATATAAAAGCAAAGCAATAAAAAAATTTAATATACTAACAGAAAAACAAAATAAGATGATGGAGTTTATCAATAATAGAAAAATCGATAGATCTAAATGATTAGTTAATATTAGTAAAAACAAACAGGATCCAGATACAGTGGCTGATTTTCTTAGCCTTGGTGATAAGTTTGCCCTTCCGATAAACCAATTCGATAAGAAAGATCGTCTGAAATCCGTCTTAGAGGTAATAAAAAACGTTAAAACTAATTGCCATAAAATTCAAACTGAAATTCTGAAATCAACGAGATGTGGAGTGTCGTGGAGAAAGCCCTACAAAAATTTTTATGTAAACATAATCACATTAACCATAATGATAGATACATTTTAAATTGTTTCTCTAATTGCAAACAATTTTTACGTGAGAATGACGATCTATTGGTCACGAGAACTGATAAAAAACATGTTACTGTGATTATGGATAAAACTGACTATATTGAGAAAATGAACGTGTTATTTAGCGATGAGTCCACGTACAAAACACTGAAAAAAGATCCGACTAAACAAATTAACAATAAGATTAATTCTCTTGTTAAATCGTGATTATGTATATCTATTTCATATGTAAATTTCAATCTTTGATGATAATTGTTAAAAATTGATAACATCTTGTCTATTTTTTTACGTGGCAAAATTGCAAAGACGTCATTCACATATCTATAATATACATAATATATATATTTATAATATACAATTCCGATAATCATATTGTTTAATAAACATGACAACAATGTCAACTAACTGCGCTTTTATCAAGGAAGTATGTAAAAAATTTTTAATTCTTGCGTTTAACATCAAAGTGTTTATTAATTTTATATATTTTAATTGTACCAATCTAGTTTTTCACATGAAAAGGACCAAAAACAGATGGTCGAAACGTTGTGGAAATAAAATAAAAATTTCTTGGCTAGTTTGGGTCGAATTAAATATATCGTTCCTAAGTTATTTTTAGTATAATTGCAATATAATTATATAAACAATTATTAAATATTAAAAAAAATAAAGAAAGTACGGCACTATATTAAAAGCCATTATTGGCATTGAATATGGGCATAATAAATTAACCATTAATGGCTGAACATTGTTCACCATGTTTGGCCGCGTATAATTATCCTTTATCGGACCGAAGTTATCATTCCATAATATTCCCATTGATAGGCCAGTTATGGTTGCTATTACCGCGCCAATATAAGTAACCTGGTAACCAATTTTGGATATTAGGCCAATTGTAAAATCTTATAATGTATAATAGATAAACTCTAATAGTTAACCAATTAATGAAAGGTGAATATCCAAATAGGATATTATAAATGTAAATTATTTTATATTTAATTAGAATATTGTATGTTATAATTAACGATAGGTTAACGCCCGAAATTTAATGATATAAATATATATTATATTCTATTTAGGTAAATTTTATTTGGAATTTAAAATTAATATTTCAAAATCAGAGACGAATGTCTAAATATAGATAGTCTAAATATATTGTTATTTAATGTAGTATATTATAAAAAGCGGATAAATACAACGTCGACGATTTATGCATGTCTAAACATTATTGTTATAATAAATGCATATGAGTGAGTTGGATGAATGAAAAAGAAGTTAAATAAAGTAAAATGAGAACCCCTAAGGTGTGTTATTGAGTTACGGCGTAATAAATCTTTGATAGAATATGCGAGCATAAATAAATTCATTAGTCAATTAGAATTTACGTAACAGAAAGTGATTTTTATATTGCCCATATCAAGAATGTGTCACTAAAAAAGAGAAAAATTTTAAATATATATTTTATATATTAATAGTATATTAGCTAACAAGTGCGGGGGATCGTAAATCGGCCGAGAGTGCGAAAGTTTGGCGCACGAGGCGAAGCCGAGTGTGACAATCCGCATGATCAGCCGATTTACGATCCGCACATGTTGGCTACGATATTTTGTGTAACTGGTGCGTGGAAAGAGCCCTTTCTAAAATCCCATCAAAAGGCGACTTTCCGCGCGCCGGTTGCACAATAACTTTTTTTTCTTTCTAACTCTCTTTTTGCTGTCACTATCGTAATCAACCTTAAAAGGATTATAATATTTTATACAACAAATTATTATTATAACATTACTATTCTTATTGCTTATAACACAATATTTCTTTTTAATTATATTTTTCCATAAAAACTTTTATTACCCTAATGATATTTTAGAAGTAGTTTCTTCTTACTTGAGATATTTTCTTATATCTGGAGAAAGACATGCTAAAGTCATTATATATTATATCTATCTTCACAAAAACTCTATCAATAAACGTAAAATAACTTGATACTTTTGACAAATGTAATATATCGAGTGCAGTATACCTAAAAGTTACCACAATCAAATAAAATCAGTATAATTTTCTTATACAATACACATTTTAAAATAATCAAAGGAATAAAAAAAATATCCAAAAAAAAAAACAAATTTTAGAGAGTTGACTTTGGACAATATTCATAAGTTCAAGCTTAAACATCGTCTTAAGATTTTCTTGATTAAGATCGTCTTGTTTGTATGACTTGAGACTTCATGTATTCATAGTTTTAATTAAAATGAGACAATCTTCATAAAGAAATAAGCACTTCTTTTTATTTAAGATTTTTTTACTGAAGTTAGTGCTTAAGATGATCTGATTTACTTTCAGTAATCTTCGGGATTTTTCTGATGTATCAGCCAATGAAATATGTGTTTAAATATAGAAAAATTTAACGAGTTGTATGTCTATACCATTTATTCATGTATCAAATTATTGCAGACTCTAAAGTATTGTTAGAAAGTAACTTTTCTGTAAAAAAAAATGTCAAGCAAAAAACATTATATAGATCCCGAAGAGAATTCTTCCTTAAAATTTTAACAAAATATTCTCCTTGAAAAAAAGTGATGCTACAACTTTGAAAGACAAAGAAGAAGCATGGAATCAAACTTGCGATGCATATATCTATTGTTACAAGTAAGGTAAGAAATCTATAAATTTTTTTTAATTAGGTATGTTAAATGCTTAAAATAAAAATGTTAATTATATCTGAAGAAAATCTAATATGATATTTGCGGTAGATAGCTTCATTTTTAAGCTAGATTTTAAATACTTTTTATATTCAAAGTAATTTAATTTTTAACATTTTAATGTGAAATAAATATTACAGAGAAACGTTCAATTTAGAAAATTATGAAGTAATTTAAAATCAGTACAGAGAGATGTCCTTACGCAGGAAAAACATGCACGTTTATCAACAGGTGGTGAACCTGAACCTAAATCTGCAGAGATTGACCCGGACAGTGCCGCAATAGCACCCAATTTAATGACAATTGCACCAACATTATTTTCATCAAATTTATGAGATAAAATACTAGAAGGTAATTTCATCTTTATTTTATTTATTTATATTATAATAAAAATTGAAAAAATAGTAACAATAAATATTTTTCAGAATGACAACAAAGAATATTAATGATTGTATTACTGAGGAATTAATTGAAAATGTGTGGAGAGCATAGACTTTATTGATGATAATTTCCAAGAAATTAATAATGATTCTATTATCACACTTCATACAAATGATAAAATAACTAATTTTATTGATATTTTCTATTAACATATTTGTTTATGAATAAGAATTTAGAATTGATGACAATGACAATTGAATGTTACAGACTCAAGCAGTGATGAGACTGATAATGCTGAAAAAAAAAAATAATCCAATAAATGCAATATTAAAAAATAATAATAAAGATAAATTTTATTAAGGGGTTATACCTACCTGCAAGGTCTGAAAAACACGTATTTTTGGGAATTTTTTTTTTAAATATTTGAAGTGCTTTGGAAAGGAACATTTATGTTTTCAAATATATATATTTCAAAGATTATTTAGTATTTTTTTTATTGCAAAATGTTGATAAATAAAAAAGATATTCTTAATCTTCCAGAAGCAGTTTTTTGAAAAGCGTTTTGCGGTGACCACTCTAACTTTGAACTGGTTTACCAGAAATCAAAAAACCCGAGAAATTTAGTTAATATATAAGATTATCTAGTGCCCGATCGTTCATTTTTTTGAAAAATTAATTTGCGACAAAATGGCGGCTGTTCAAATTTGAAGGTATGATTTTGCTACCAAAAATTCGCTCGTTTTTTTATTATTAAAAAAAAAATACGCAACGAAAAAACAAAAGCCACGATCGGGCACTAGATTTTTTAGTATTAAAGATGTCTACCAAATTTTATTTTAATCGATGCAGCGGTTTTCGAGATATTTTGGTCACCGATTTTAAAAATGCTGTTTTGAGAAAAACGCATTTGAAGTTTCAAATTAAGTTCACAACCAAATAATATATTTATATATATATTTATATATATTTATATATATTATTTATTTATATATATTTTGGCTTTGTATAGAGACCGCTTTTGTCCGCGTCGCAGCTGCCGTTCGATACCTGAGACCCGTTTCTGTACCCTGCTTCTAAACAGCAGGATACGTTCACACCAGTATACCTTTAAACTCACATAACTTCGTTAATTTTTGTCGAATTGACTTGAAATTTGCAGGGAATATTTTTGAAAGTATGTACTTTAAGAAAATATCAAAATCCAAAAATCGATTTTTTTGAAGTTTGCAGGTAGGTATAACCCCTTAATATATATATTGTTACGTCCCTGATCTTTCATCCCCTGAATATCATCCCTTGTGTCGTGGAGCTTCATCGTTAAGGGGGGTTGTTTATTGACAACCGCCCAGTGGTTGTTTTCAGGCTCCATGACAGTTTTGGTCTGGCTGTCATCTCGTACGGACGTGACTTGACCAGAGAGCAATCTTCTTTCTTTCGCGTGTACATTAGTCATTGTATTTCATCATTGTATAAAGGATCATTTCTTCATAAGAGAGTGTATTTATTTCGCGAGCCGCGAGTGAGTGAGAGTGTGTGCGAGAGACGTCTTTTGCGAGAAAGAACATCCGGAGGACGTAACATTTTGGGGGCTCGTCCGGGATCGGATCGAAGGAATATCTCACCGCAGCGGAACGGAACGTTGAGAATGATACATTCCCCGAGGATTACCCGTTCACAAGCTCCGTCTCGAACGACTGGCAGCGAGGAATCAGGAGAGCAAACGGGCTCGTTACCGGAAGTCGCAGGAGAACCGGCGGTAACAGAATCTACAGCTCTTCGGGTTCTTCTTCTTGAAATGCGAGAGATGCGACAGGAACAGACTCGTCGAGAGGACGAAATTGCGGCGATGCTGCGTCGTCACGACGAGGAACTTCTAGCCTTGAAGGAGATTCAGTCCCGGCCACAAAATCTACAGCTAAGTCCTTCTAATAATAGAACGTGTGGAAATTCGGGTACGCATTTTTTAAATGAGAGGGAGAACGATTTTCGCGCGATATTAGGGTACAAATTAAAACCTGATACTTATGACGGGACAGTATCACTTCGTGAATTTTTTTCGCAGTTTAACTTAATTGCTCAAGCAAATAGTTGGGATGATACGACAAAGACTGTTGCACTCGCTTCGAGTTTGAGGGGAAAAGCGCGTTCAGTATTAGAGACGGTAGAAGACGTGTCCAATTTAGAATTCAACGAATTAAAATCAAAACTTGAATTGCGTTTTGGAGAAGGACTCTTATTACAAAATTATTACGTTCAATTTACAAATCGGAAACAAAAGTTTGGGGAAGATTTGGCAACATTAGGTTCGGAACTCGAAAGATTGGTTCGCCTTGCGTATCCCGAGTGCCCACACGAAATCCGAGATAAAATCGCCTGCGCGCAATTCATTTCAGCGATATATGATAATTTTGTCAAACGAACTTTACAATTAGAAAATATAACCTCATTGAGTTTGGCAATTGAAAGGGCAAAAGCCATAAAAATAATTCAAGGGGAGGGTTACGAAAAAAAGAGAGCAAATTTTAATTTTAATAAAAATTTTTCGAGTATTGAAAAAAAGAACGCGCAGGGTAATAAATTAGAAGGCGAACGGGATGAAAGAGATAAGAAAGAAAAGAACGGAAAAGGAAATTGGCCAGGCAGCAAATTTAGCGCCGGCCAAAGAAAATGTTGGACGTGTGGGAAAATCGGACATTTCCGGTACGAATGTCCTATTGAGAAGGGAAACTTGGTTTAGCCGAGCTTACCGGAGAGAGTTTGGCTTCCGTGAAAAATTCCTCGGAAGTTATATTAAATGTAAATAGAATTAAGGATAATGATTATTTCATTTTTAAAGGAAAAATAGATGATAAAGTATGTTCTTTCAAGGTTGACACGGGCTCCGATGTTTCCATAATAAATAGCAAATTTGTTGAAAAAGAGAAAAGGAAGATTTCTAAGAATTTTGTTAATTTAAGATATCCCACCGGAGAAAAAGTTCGTGTAGAATTTTGGGCAGAAGTTAAAGTCGAATTAGGGAAATATTCGTTAAAAATTCCAATGTTTATTGCAGACATAAATGATGAATGTCTTTTGGGAATAGATTTTCTAAAAATGGTAAATTTGGAAAAAATCTTTGAATCGGCTTTTGGAATTCCGACGTTTGAAAAAGAAATAGCTAGAATTGAAGATTCTTTTAAAAAAGTTCCAATCCCCTTGAAAGAACTCTATGAAATGAATTCTCAACATTTAACTGAAATAGAAAAGGAAAGTTTTGTCGATTTTCTTAATGAATTTGATGATTTATTTTCTGAGAACATTATTGCGGGAAATTGTAGTGTTGTAGAACATATTGTAAATGTGCGAGATTCTCCTCCCATAAAACAGGTTCCTCGTAGGATTCCGATTCAAATGAGGGAAGAAGTCGATAAGATTTTGGAAGATATGAGTTCACGTGGAGTAATTGAGGAGTCACATAGTCCATGGGTTTCTCCTGCTGTCATGGTTAAAAAAAAGGACGGTTCTATAAGGTTCTGTGTTGATTATAGAAAATTAAACGAGGTGACTATTAAGGATTTTTATCCCCTTCCCCGAATTGATGACATTCTTGATCAGCTAACAGGTAATTCTTGGTTTTCCACTCTTGATCTTAAAAGTGGGTATTGGCAAATTAAGATCCGTCCCGAAGACAAAGAGAAAACGGCTTTTTCAATAGGAAAAGGACTTTGGCAATTTACAATTATGCCCTTTGGGTTGTGTGACGCCCCTGCAACATTTGAACGCCTTATGGAAAAAGTCTTACAAAATTTATTATCAAAAATTTGCCTTGTTTATTTGGATGATGTGATAATTTTTGGGAAAAGTTTTACTGAAATGATAAACAATCTTAGAACAGTATTTTTACGATTAAGAGAAGCAAATTTAAAAATAAATCCGAAGAAATATGTGTTATTTAAATAGTAAAACTGTAAAATATTTGGGTCATGTGATTTCTGCGGAGGGCGTTGTTACAGATCCCGATAAGATTTCCGTTGTTAAAGATTGGCCAATACCTCACACAAAAAAACAATTACGAAGTTTTCTGGGATTTTGTTCTTATTATCGTAAATTTGTTAAAGGATTCTCTTCCTTAGCTAAACCCCTTTACATGTTGACAGAAGGTCAAATTAAATACATATGGGGAGATGAATGTCAAAAAGCTTTTGAAAAGTTAAAGTTTTTATTATGTTCTTCTCCAATTCTTTCTTTTCCAAGGAAAAAGGGAGAATTTTTATTAGATACCGACGCGTCGAATATAGGAATCGGTGCAGTGTTGTCTCAGAAACAAGATGGAGAAGAGAAAGTAATTGCTTATTTTAGTCGTGTGCTTAATAAAGCCGAACGGAACTATTGCGTTACTCGTCGGGAACTTTTAGCGATAGTAGATTCTATAAAATTTTTTTGTCATTATCTTTTGGGACAAAAGTTTTTAATCCGTACGGATCATGTTTCGTTACGATGGCTTTTATCTTTCAGAGATTTGGAAGATCAATTAGCTCGATGGATGGAAAGATTACAGCAATACGAGTTTGAGATTATCTATCGTAAAGGGATTTCTCACAATAATGCTGACGGATTGTCTAGAAGACTTTGTGAATCAAACAATTGTCAATATTGTGCAAAAGTGGAAAAGAAAAATTTAGAGGAGAGGGAACAAACAGTTTCTCGTATTGTGTTCGAAGGCGAAAATTTGGAAAATTGGCGTGAAATGCAACGACAAGATCCTGACATTTCATTTATTCTTCGTGCCAAGGAAACAAAAATTCGTCCCCCACGCTCAGAAATAGTCGGAGAGGACATTTCAACTCTAATATATTGGTCGTATTGGGATTCTTTGATTGTGAAAAATGGGATCCTCTATAAAAAATGGGAAGCTCCAAATTTAAAATCAAATTTTCTCCAACTCGTGGTTCCTCGAGTACGAATAAAGGAAATATTAGAGGAGACGCATGATTCTCCAACAGGAGGACATTTCGGAGCCAATAAGACTCTAGGAAAAATTCGAAAACGATTCTTCTGGGCAACCTGCAAACAAGATGTTGAGGAATGGTGCAAAACCTGTAAAATCTGTGTTTCAAAGAAAGGTCCTTCAGGAAAAGGGAAATCTCCTTTACAAATTTTTAACGTTGGAGCTCCATTAGAGAGAATACAGATGGACATACTTGGTCCTCCTCCTTTGACAAGATCCGGAAACAAATATTTGCTTGTTATCGTAGATTGCTTCACTAAATGGGTGGAGGCTTTTCCTATTAAAAATATCAGAGCTAAAATGGTCGCTGAAGTCTTTGTTAATCAATTTATCTCAAGGCATGGAATTCCAAGTGAAGTTCACACTGATCAAGGGAAGAATTTTGAATCACAACTTTTTTCAGAATTAATGAAATTACTCGGGATAAGAAAAACCAGAACTACCGCCTTGCATCCTCAATCTAATGGACAAGTAGAACGCCAACATCAGACTATTTCAAATTTCCTAGCGAAATACGTATCGGAAGATCAAAAAGACTGGGATCGATGGATTCCCATGTTTCTTTTAGCTTACAGATCTTCGAAGCATGAAACCACTGGCGTGACTCCGGCAGAGCTATATTTTGGTAGGGAACTAAGGTTACCAATGGATCTTTTACGAGGAAATCCTGAATCTTCTGAAGGAAGACTTCCAAGAAAAAATTTTACTAGAAATCTAAAAGAGAAATTAAAAGAAATTCATTCTTCGGTTAGAGAGCGAATGAATCTGAAATCTTCTCAGATGAAGATTCGTTATGATCGTAGTGCCAGAAGAATTCTTTTCGAAGTAGGACAGAAGGTTTGGTTTTATAATCCTCGTAGGGTTAAAGGGAAAGCTCCGAAATTACAAGGAAGTTGCAAAGGTCCATTCCGGATAGTAAAAAAACTTAGTGACGTGGTGTTTTGCATAGAAAGATCGTCTAGACATAAGAGGAAAATTGTACATTCAGATAGATTAGCTCCTTTTCTCGAGAGAAGTTTAGAAAAATAATTAAGTAGATTGGAGCCCGAAAATGTCGATTTTCATTTAAAAATTCGGGGGGATGTTTTAATTTTAAAAAAATAGAATAAGTTACTGCGCATTTTATTTTTCGTTACAGAGTCTTCAATTTGGAAAGAAATTTGTCTTTGACCTGAGAAAAGTTTCCTGAATGGCGGAAAAATTGATCTCCCAGCTTAGTCTTCGAGGGAGAAAATCTTCATCCGTCTTTATTCTACTCTAAGAAGACTGTCTTGCCCGCGGTTTTTGATCCGTGGTTTTCCCGCGGTACTTTGGGCAAATGCCGAGACAGGGACTTGGGGAGTCCATGAGGGACAATGGGTCCACGGAAGATACCCCCCCCCCCTGTCTGAACCGGAGGACGAAGGGAGACTGGGACTTATCTTCAAGGAATTTTGAAAGTCGATTGGGACCAAATTGACGGAGTCGCTCGGTAACCTGCGGCAGCAGCCCAGGGTAGAACAAAAAAATTCGTCGGAGTCCTGAGGTCGGCATTGAAATGCAGAGTTATTGTACAGCGTTGGATAGCCCTCTGTTTTTGATTGTCGGAACGACAATCTTGAAGAACGGGGGCAGTGTTACATCCCTGATCTTTCATCCCCTGAATATCATCCCTTGTGTCGTGGAGCTTCATCGTTAAGGGGGGTTGTTTATTGACAACCGCCCGGTGGTTGTTTTCAGGCTCCATGACAGTTTTGGTCTGGCTGTCATCTCGTACGGACGTGACTTGACCAGAGAGCAATCTTCTTTCTTTCGCGTGTACATTAGTCATTGTATTTCATCATTGTATAAAGGATCATTTCTTTATAAGAGAGTGTATTTATTTCGCGAGCCGCGAGTGAGTGAGAGTGTGTGCGAGAGACGTCTTTTGCGAGAAATAACGTCCGGAGGACGTAACAATATATTTATTTTTAGACACACTCTCTCTGTGTGTTTATGTGTGTGTGTGTGTGTTGCGTAGTATCTTAAGCATATTAACAATTTGTATTGTACTGGTGAAACCGGCAGACCACGATTGTTAATTTTTGCTAATCCTTCTTCAATTTTTGTTAATTTCCATATAGGAGGAATCCTTATTAATCTATAGCGTCTTTTAATTGTAAATTATTATAAAAAGGTTTTAAAGTTCATCACGAATGTATCGTTTTCGTACACGTTCTCTACTTGAAAATCACGATCAATCAATATTTTCAATATCATCAATTTCTTTCATTAATTCCATAATATTTAATAATAAGCTTATCTTAAAGTCATGTACTACTGACTTGAAAACATAACCTTACTTTCTAATAAACATGATCTCATTTGATTCAAATAAGGCCATCAAGATTTGATTATGAATCTAACTAGTTTTGAAGACATGCTTAAGAAGCAAAAGGCATCTTAAAAGACTTTGTGCTTAAGACAGTCTTAAATATAAGAACGAACGGACTATGGAATACTGTCCTTTATTACGAAAACTGAGAGTTTAAAGGAACCCCGCAGAATCTTATGGGAAATGGCTCTCGGCTAATTTTTTTAAAGATTTGATATGTTGTAGTTTCTCAACACGTAGAACAAAAGTTTCCATGGACCCAAGGTCCGATCACGGGTAGTTTTTGAGATACAGCACTCCAAAGTTGGACTTTTCGTACCTGATTGCAGCGTAGTGCGGGTGCAGTCGATGTCAATGTATAATGATGCTTACGTTTAAAGTGGGTATACAGGTGCTTGTTTGTTTGTTTGTTTGTGTGCGTGTGTGTGTGTGTGCGCGCGCGTGTGCGTGTGTGCGTGTGTGTGTGTGTGTGTGCGCGTGTGTGCGCGTGCGCGTTGCGTGTGCGTGTGCGTGTGTGTGAAAGAAAATGTGTGAAAAAAATATCTCCAAGACAATACTAATGATCTAATTAATGGATAATAGTATTGTCTTGTAAGTATGGTATACGGTCATCGGGCCCGTCGTCGCCCGATTTTCCGTACGGCGCCACGGTCCGTGGTCGAAATATCACCGCTACGACGATACGGCGTTTAACGGTGGAACATGAGTATTTTGAGATCGAGACTCGGAATCATCTGTAGACGACTTAGGGCCTCGATAACATTGGTTTAAAAACGTATACTTATATACGTTTTTATATTACCGCTTTTATATAAATGTTTTATATAAACCTTTTATATTACGTTTTTATATAAACAAGTTTATATACCCGCGATTTCTTATTTCAATATTAATACATTGTTATACTGTAAATTGTTCATCCCTTCTACTCATAGTCAAGATATTTTTCTTGAGAAAAGAAACATTTTTCGTCCTCCATATCATACTTCACTTTTAGGTAAGATCCCTTCAAGTACGAATAACTTCTTCTGGTTAATATAATCCGCTGGTGAATGTAAATTGATTCATTGTCCCAATAGAAAAACTTGTTATTGGTAATTTATTTAAAAAAAGTTCCCGTTCACTTTACCGTCATCACCCTCCAGTGAAAAGATGGCTGTCGTAGTACGGCCGCTATGTTATACATGTAATAGACTGTTCAATATTCGTCAATTGGGTCGTATGGACGGTGATGAGAACGTAAATAAACGCCAAATAGCTATTACAAGACGTAATGAGTTTGACCATCCCCCTTTACATCTTGATGATAATTCAAGGTTGTGTATGAACTGTAATCGGTCAATTATTGATGAAATGGCTATGATTGAGGCAGATCCTACTTGTCTACGATTAAATGTCTTGACTCAAACAGCATCCCGTACTTGCGTCATTTGTAATGCTCAAAATAATGTACGAAGATTATCAATACAATGCAGAGTTCAGGTCTTCATAGAAACAAATATCTATATACCGGATAATGTGAGGAGTTGTGAAAATCATTTGGATGAAAATGGCTATTTTTTGAAAATATTATTACCTGTACTACGTTTCATCAACAGACCTTATGTTATCAAGGGTCCACAGTTGCAAGTTTTTTTACAACAACTAAGAAACGTGGGTGCAAATAGAACAAGAGGTATAGATGAAAAATCACTTAACTGATGAGGAATTTCAGAGTATAACACCAATCAATAAACAACAGTTTGAAGAACTTTTTACTTACTGTGATCCTGTACTTCAAAATGGAAAACTAAGATACGTCAGTAGAAAGGATTTGTTGGTCTTCTTGTGCAAGATAAGACAGGGGTTGAGTGACGATTTTCTCAAAATCATTTTTGATTATCCTAGTAGACAAACTATCAGTTCTGTTGTGGCTTATGTTAGGGCATCTTTGTTACAGAGATTCGTCCCGACTAACATTGGGCCCGAATCAATAACAAGGCAAGAGTTTATTATGCAGCATGTGACGGCGTTTGCAAATGAACTGTATAATCCTCAACCCAAAGAACCAAGAGCTGTCGCTGTATTGACTGTATGTCATGTGATTGACAGTACCTACGCGTATATACATAAAAGTAACAATTTTCGGGTATTGCGTCAATCATATTCCGTTCACAAAAATCGACATCTCCTTAAACCAACTTTAGTTGTAGCTCCCGATAGTTACATTCTAACGATTTTTGGTCCCTATTTCTCTGATGCTCAGAATAATGATGCCGAAATCCTTCGTCAAGAGTTTGAGAGAGATGCAGAAACATTACAAAGCTGGTTTCAGAATGGTGACATCGTTTTGGTGGATAGAGGTTATCGTGATGCAATACCCTTACTCCAGCGTTTAGGCATTGATCACAAGATGCCTGCACTGCTTGAACGCGGACAAAGGCAACTTCCAACGCAAGATGCGAATGATTCACGTATCGTCACAAAAAATCGTTGGGTAGTCGAAGCAAGGAATGGCCACTTGAGGTCAGTTTTCAAGTTCTTAGCACAAACAATAAATCTGCAGCACGCAAAAAACCTTAATGGATTCTATCGCATAGCTGGAGCTATACTAAACAGGTATCATCCTATTATCCAAATGCAAGATGCAGATCCTCAGCTTGCTAGAGAAATGCTACAGAGATCGACAACTCCTAACGTCGTACAAGCGAGAGTAGAGGTAGATAAGAAATGGCCAATGGAGACTAAGAAATGGTCTTGCGAAATGGTCAATGCTCTAACTTGCGACTAAGAAATGGCCAATGGAGACGGCTCAATTATCGTGACATAGCAGATTTCCCTATACTTGATTTGAATCACCTGAAAGATTTGACTGTGGGCATTTATCAAATAAACCTAGCACCTTCATATATCCAAGATAAACTACTAAGAGATAATGATGAGGAATTTCAACTTGATCAACATTTCAACGAGCCAGGTTTTCTGAGAATTAGATTGTATTCCAGATTTCGTAATGCAACAAAACATCAGATTTTCATTTCATATGAGATCGATAATAGGGATGATGAGAATGCTGCTGACAATCCTAACGAGCCAATTAATGAATATTATTGTACGTGTCAGTCTGGAGCTCGTACTCTAGGTACATGTGCACACGTTGCCAGCGTTCTGTGGTACCTAGGTTTTGCACGACATCAGGGAAATATCAAATACCCTGACATGTCATTGCTCAATACCACATTGGATGCCGCAGACCGAGAATTTCCAGATAATCCTCGGAATATTCAGATTATTGATGAATAGTGCGCGCGCGCGCACACACACACACGCACCCACACACACACACACACACACACACACACACACAGTAGAGAGGGTTTGGAGTCATAAAATACTATGGGAGTGACGAACTGTGGGGTCCTAATCTCTGCTGACACACACACACACACAGTAGAGAGGGTTTGGACTCATAAAATACTATGGGAGTGACGAACCGTGAGGTCCTAATCTCTGCTGACTGACACACACACACACACACACACACACACGCAAACGCACACGCACACGCACGCACACAGTAGAGAGGGTTTGGAGTCATAAAATACTATGGGAGTGACGAACCGTGGAGTCCTAATCTCTGCTGACTGACACACACACACACACACACACACACACACACACGCAAACAAACAAACAAGCACCTGTACACCCACTTTAATCGTAAGCATCATCGTACATCGACATCGACTGCACCCGCACTACGCTGCAATAAGGTACGAAAAGTCCAACTTTGGAGTGCTGTATCTCGAAAACTACCCGTGATCGGACCTTGGGTCCATGGAAACTTTTGTTCTACGTGTTGAGAACTACAACATATCAAATCTTTAAAAAAATTAACCGAGAACCATTTCCCATAAGGATTCTGCAGGGTCCTTTAAAAAGAGTTAGCTAAAATCTTTACTTTCGAAGTCACAGTTGTTTTCCGACATATTTGCTGACCAAAAATGTCTCCAAGTAATCTTACAATAAAATTCTGCACTATTAACAGTGTCCAATAATAATTTAATGGCACTCATTGATCGTATATATGCATACATATATGTTCACAAATATGTTTCGGCAGTGCAGCGCGTGGCCTTATATCCTCACTCAGCGGAATTCTAACTGCGAGAAAAGACGCCGCGTAGCGGCGGAAAGACAAACGAGTGCACGACTTTACGGACGGTTTTCCGCGAGTGCTTTCGCGCGCAGTCTTGTCTGGCAGTGTAGCATATGTTACAGGCGTTTTACTATCAAAATATAATTGTGGCTTAAGGAGATTCTGAACGTCTTTGAGAAGTCTGTTGTTTTTTTTCCTGTTTTATCGTCAAAATGTGATGTTAGATAAACTATAAATTTATTTATTGGCTATACGGATTGCTTTTTACCTAAAATTGCTCAGAAACGTATATAGTGCTCGCAAAATTTAAAACTACACTGACTTTTTTCTTAAAGGTTTGAACGGCCAATTTCACATTTTTCGAAACATGATATGCTTTTTTTATTTTTGTGCTCTCCAATCCTCAGGTTGCAAAAATATATTTTCCTAATAAATTTTTTTATAACATAATTCTATTAATTTTACAACGCAATAATCGGTTTTAACATTTCCACATAAAAAATAATGTATGTAAATATATATTTAGAAATATATGTAAATATTACATATATTTTGAAATATATGTATGTATATTTATATTTTTTTATTTGTTATTGCTTTATAATCATTACTATATTTGCAAAATATAATTTATATATATAAATTATATTATAAAATTATATGTATTTATATTAATTTTTTTTATTTGCTATTATACTTAAGTAATAACTCACTTAATAAAGTAATAACAAATGAAAAAATGTATAATTTAATTTGATTATTATTCGACACATTTGGATAAAAAATGAGAAATTCTAGAACAAAGAAACATTTTACTTACAGACAAGTGACGCAGTTTACTAAACTTATATTTTATTAACGCTCGTATTTTTATTTCTGATAATAATTCTTTCTAATTTGATAATAAATTTGTAATTAGCAGAAAAGTGCGTATATAAGTACAAATATGTTAGAAGAAATTCTGCTCGAAATTTACAGTACAAATACTCTTCTTTCTTCTACAAGCGAAGGAAACGTTATCTTCTTTTTTATACTCCACATTTCACATGGTAATTTTTTAAATCAAGAATTTAATATATTCGATAAATTAACAAATATTATTTGTAAACAAATCAATTATAAATTTCCAAAAAGTTATTGCATGCTTAGTTCAATCTCAAACATATAAAATTACGGAATATTAAAAAAGATATATTAAGATAAATAATTATAATATAATAAGAAAATATATAAATTAAGTAACAAAAAGCAAAAATTATAAATAGTGTAAAGTTTAATAATTTTATAGTTTAATATTTTAATAGTTTAAATTATTTATATATATATAAATTTAATAGTATATAATTAGTATATTATATGTATGTATATATATATATATATATATATATATATTTATATATATATTTATATATTTATATTTATATATATATTTATTATCAAATTAGAAAGAATTATTATCAGAAATAAATATACGAGTGTTAATAAAATATAAGTTTAGTAAACTGCGTCACTTGTCTGTAAGTAAAATGTTCCTTTGTTCTAGAATTTCTCATTTTTTATCCAAATGTGTCGAATAATAATCAAATTAAATTATATATTTTTTCATTTGTTATTACTTTATTAAGTGAGTTATTACTTAAGTATAATAGCAAATAAAAAAATTTAATATAAATACATATAATTTTATAATATAATTTATATACAGGGTATCATGTAATTCGCGCCCACGGAGTACAAGACGTGATAGCTTATGCAAACAAAAACAACTTTTTCCTTTAGCAAAATTGCGTCAGATGAATAGTTTTTGAATGAGAGCAAGTTGAAGTTAACGAATGAGCGCTCTGTCCTATGTGTCGCTCAGGGTCGGCGCGCGGCCGGCTCGCGGCGGGCGCGCGGTCGGCTCTCGGCGGGCGCGCGGCTTTGAACGCCGCATAGGACAGAGCGCTTCTTCGTTTACTACAAATTTGTTTATCTAAAAATATTAATATCTTTGAAAACTCTTGTGTTATTTTCACAGCAATACAAGAAATCAGTTCTCTAAAATTTTTATATTAAAATATTTGAATTTTAAAGCGCCAATTCTTTAGTTTACATTGAGATAATAACATAGGACTTTTCAAGTATGTTTATTTTTTTTAATATTATACATACATGATTTCTGCGTTGACGTAGAATTGTGTTTGATGCGTAACATCTTAAAAAGTTTTACTGACATATCGATTAAAAATTCTTTACTTATTTTTAAAACAATTACAAGTACAAAGCATCAAAAGCATAATTTCAAAAAACTTATTTATTTCTAAGAGTATAAATGTTCTTTTTTCTTATACCGAAACAATATTTATCTTTCTACAATTCTTTTAAATTCTTCTGTTCTTATGCGTGCGTGCGTGCGTGTGTGTGTGTGTGCGTGCGTGTGTGTGTGTGTGTATGCGCGCGCGCGTGCGTGTGCAGATAACTGTTTTAAAAATGTCTGCTAAATGTCGAGATATCAGTACAACTGAGATTTTATGCAAAATTATGTAATTATTATAATATTTTAACAGTTAACAATTTTGGACAAATCTTTTCTATCTATTTATTGTGACAAAAATGGAGAGAGAAAATTAGTTTTTATAATAACTTAACTCAAATATTTTACTTTATCCTTATAATCACTATTACAAAATAAATTAAATTAATATTATGATTAATTTTTCGGCATTTAAGAATTACGCGCTTATTTAATTAGTAAACTATTCTTGAAGTTTAGGAATACCTTTTAACTATCATACACAAAATTGTGCAAAAATTTAGTTTATGTCGTTAAAATGTGTTTTACAAAAATATTAATTATTGTGCCGCCGGCATTAGCATAACCCAAGGTACACCACGAGGAGGTTGCACGGTCGGACTTTGTACCTCGCGTGTGTGTGTGTGTGTGCGCGCGTGTGTGTGTGTGTGTGTGTGTGTGTGTGTAGCCCTGAAAAGGGCTGATTTATGCCTCGAAAATTTTGTAGATGTAATTTAAAATTATAAGATATGTTCGAAATGCAAGCCTCCCATTTGTATACAAGCATTGGCTCTGTGGATCAAACTTTGTTGTGTAAGTTGAAGCATTTCCGGTGTAATGCTGCCTACTGCACAGTGAAGTTTTTCTTCTAATTCTTCCAATGTTTCCACAGGATCTTGGTAAATAAAACTTTTTACGTAACCCCATAGAAAGAAATCTAATGGGTTTAGATCAGGGTATCTTGCTGGCCATGCAACAGGTCCACCTCTTCCAATCCAAGAATTTTGAAAGTGTGCATCCAAATATTGTCTCACACGTCTAGTATTGTGAGGTGGTGCTCCATCGTGTTGAAACCACATATTTTGACGTATATGTAACGGCAACTCCTCCAAGAGATCTGGCAAATTATCTCTTAAAAAATCTGCGTAATCGTTGCCTCTTACTCTGTTTGGAAGAATACAGGGTCCAAATATTTTGTTTCCCATAATTCCGGCCCAAATATTTAATTTCCATCGAGCTTGGAAATTTCTTTCTCTGATTAAGAAAGGATTTTCTTCTGTCCAGTAATGCATATTGTGTGCGTTGAACAATCCCTCTCGAGTAAATAGAGATTCGTCGGAAAATAAAATTCGGGTACAGAATGTATCATCCCTGTTGTTCTCGAATAACAACCACCGACAAAATTCGAGACGACGTTCAGCGTCACCTTCTCGAAGATTTTGCACCAACGAAAAATGGTACGGATGCATATTTTCGTTTTTTAAAACGCGATGGACCGTGTATCTTGAAACATTCATTTGCCGTGAAATCGACCGCCCATTCCACTGCTTGTGGATAGACCACTTTAGCTGCCAGTCCCCATGCCCTTGATTTGTGCACGGTCATGGGTCTCTGCCTGTTGTTGTTGTCTGCTGAGTCCTCCCTAAAGCCTG
Source organism: Nylanderia fulva (assembly GCF_048542155.1). Classification (NCBI taxonomy): domain Eukaryota; kingdom Metazoa; phylum Arthropoda; class Insecta; order Hymenoptera; family Formicidae; genus Nylanderia; species Nylanderia fulva. The sequence goes on along the minus strand of NW_028190381.1, from coordinate 9,649 downwards.
GGAAATGGATTTCCATAAGGTGCCGTAGGGTCTCCTCCGCAGTTTCTGTGTACCCTCTATTGGGAAACTTAAGGCAGCCCCATTGTGTTTGGTTTTCCTTGCAGAGTATTCTTACACTACTAACATAGTAGTGTAACATATCATGCATCGTAGCTAAAAACATTCAAAGTATAAACAAATATATTATCCATTACAACTGCATTATTATCTTTAACCGAAAAACCCTTTGACATCAAACAGACATCAAAATGACAGTCAAAATCATCATCAAAGTATGGGACGTTTGGCAGTCAAATTGCCATCATTATGATCTCTCTTTTTGACATTATACCGTTCATCAAATTGATAACATTTTGACATCACTTTGACTAGGTAGTTTTCACTGGGAATGCAACGGACAAAATCTGATTTCCAGTAGCTAAATATCTGCAAAAAATAGGTTTGATAAATGAATGAAATGTAGTAGTAGTAGTAGTAGTAGATAGTTAGTGAGTGGTTCCATGACTTGGTCCCCGACGGCACCTAGATCTAGCGAGATCCATTGTGTCTCCTCACTCTTGTCTTTAAACTGGGTGATGTGTACTCAGCCCAGAGTTCTCCACTAGGCTTATGAGTTTCACCACCCTTGTTTTGTCTAATTCTTGGGATTTTAGAAAACTTTGTCTCCAGATCCTGAATCTCTTTCTAGCCAGAGCCGGACATTGGCACAGAATATGTATGCTGTCCTCTTTTTCCTTCCCGCATAGTCGACACTCCTTCCTGTCTGCGAGTCTGATATTGAATAGGTGGGCTTTGAGTATTGGTGAATGTCCTGTCAGCAGTCCTATCCCCATTCTCAATTTCTGCCTATTTAGTGAGTAGTTCTTTGGTTCTGTTACCATTTATGTCTTTCATCAGAAAGCCTGTCGGCAGGATTTCAGATTTTCCCACCTGGCCTTATGTTGTTTGTTTATACTGTCCCTGATAAAGTTCTTGCCCATCGTAAAGGGCACTCCCACCTCCCGACTATGTGGTGCTTTGCTAGCCCCTTCTCTAGCCAGTGAGTCTGCTATTTCGTTTCCCGGTATGCCCTGATGCCCGGGTACCCAGACTAACGTTACTTTATTTGTTCCACACAGCTCCTCCAGCGCCAGCATGCAATCCCATACCAAGTTGGACTCGGTGGTCGTACCCGCCAACGCCAGGAGGGCTGCCCTACTGTTTGAGCAGATAAATATTTTTCTGCAATTTGTTCCCTTGGTTAGGTTCAGTTCGGCACATCTGAGGATGGCGAGCATCTCTGCCATAAAGACCGTGCAGTCGCCTCCCATTAGAATACTCTCCCTATGGTTTTCCCCAAATCCATATACTCCTGCTCCAAAGCAATTGTTTATGCCTGATCCGTCCGTGAACCACATGTCTACCTTTGTGTCCATGATCCCGTCCGGTTTCAGCCACTCGTTTCTATCAAGTATCCATAATTTAAAATGTTTTACCAGTTGATACTTTCTTGTGGTTCTGTCTTGTTTTCCTTCAATAGGGTACTTTTGGAGAAGACCTAGCCTGGTGTGTCCCAGTCCTGTGTTTCTCCATTCACCCTGACATTTCAGGCGGTATGCCGCGGTATTGGCTGATTTTATTACGGCCAAGCCTATTGGCGTAACACTGAGTGCTATTTCAAGCGCCTCTGTGGGTGTGGTTCTCATGGCCCCTACTGCAGCCCTTAGGTAGTTACCTTGCAGGCTTCTAAGTAGTTTCTTTACCTCTCCTTTATTTATTCTCGTCCACCAGACGACTGACGCGTATAGCAGCCGCGGCAGCAGGATCGCCCTGTACAGCCACAATGCTGCACCAGTGCTGATGCCCCACGACTTGCTCATTGCCCTTCTACACATCCACATGGATGCATAGAACTTTTTCCTTTGCTCTATGAGATGTTTTCCCCAGCTAAGCTTAGGATCTAGAATCAGTCCCAAGTATTTCACCGAGTCTGTAAACGGTATTTCCTTTCCCCAGAGTTTTAACGTCTCTATGGGTTCAGGTTTATATTTTCTGGTGAAGACCATAATATTTGTCTTGCTCGGATTTACCGTTAGACCTCTGTTCTCACACCAGTTTTGCACAATCCTTAAGGTATCCTTTGCTTGGTCCCTTAGTGTGTTGAGAAATGGTCCTCTAACCACAATGGCCACGTCATCAGCATAACCAAAGGTCGAGAAACCTTTCCTTTGTAGCTCCTTTAGCAGGTCGTCTATCACTAGACACCACAACAGAGGAGATAAAATTCCCCCCTGTAGGCAGCCTTTCGTTGGTTTTCCTCTGATGGAGATATCTTGGCACTCCACCGTCAAGCATCTGTCCACTGGCATGTCTTCTATCCAGTCCACCAGTGGTTCTTGTACTCCATGTCTGATCAGTGCCTCCCCTACCACCTCGTGTAAAGTGCTATCAAAAGCGCCCTCGATGTCCAGGAAGATTCCGATCGCATAGCCCTTTGCCTTCAGCTGACTCTCAACTTTGCCTATCAGGTAATGTAGGGCGGTTTCGGTAGACCTGCCCTCCCTGTAAGCGTACTGAGAGTCGGCTAGAGGTTGTTGTATTAGAGAGTTGGACTTGAGAAATCTGTCTACCAGTCTCTCTAAGGTCTTCAATACAAAGGACATAAGGCTAATTGGTCTATAGTCCTTTGTCCTGACGTGACCGTTCTTGCCAGGTTTAGGTATAAAAACCACCTTGGTTTCTCTCCACTTCTGGGGGACATGTCTGAGGGCAATACTTGCCTTGTAGATTTTTGTCATTGAGCCTAACAAGCTGCTCAGCCCTTTCTGCAGCAGGATCGGGTATATTCCATCAGGTCCTGGAGCCTTTAAAGGCTCGAAGGAACCGACCGCCCATTCCACTGCTAAACTTCGCATAAAAGAAACGTTATATGTTAAACAAATATTGAAAGACATTTTATCTGTTAAATTTCCATATTGGAAACATCAATAACATAACAAAAATTCATCAATCTCGTAATAAAAACTAAACATTGCACATATAATAAATAATAATGTTTTCATTGTTCAATTCTGCCAAGAATAGAAAATATATAAACGAACGTAAATAATAACTCAAAAATAATAAGAAAAACTAAAAAATAATGTACTTAGGTACTAGATATGTACTTTACTTATAATATACTTCAGGCATCAGAGGGGTCGTAGACCTTATAAACTGTTCGTGTAGTTCAGATTCGAGTTACAGTAATGACGATAGCTAACAAAAAGAAGCATGGCTGTTGCGGTACGAAAAAGCAAAAGTTGAAAAGTACACCTTACAATGGCACAACAATGTCAAACGGTATACATAATACAATCGTACAGCCAGAGATGGTTTTATTAGGCATCAGAATTTTGCGACTCATTAACTTTCCTTCCATTTGCAGTTTGAAACCAACGCTTGATTTTTGCTTCAGCTTTAATAAGAAAGCTATCAGGAAAACGTAATTTAACTGCACCTATACACAAAAACAATTGCAATAAATTAATATTATTAACAAAAGAAACACTGATATATATTTCATATATTATAAGTATTAAAAAAATAACTTAATATAATTAGAATGAAAATTATGAGATTTACGTAATAAATTTAAAAAATCGAGATACTTGCTAAATACAACTTCACATAGTTGTGTTTCAGAAAATTTTTTCTTATCGCCTTCTGATCCACTCCAACTTATTAATTTGGCAAGATCATTTGAGATCAATTTGGACAAAATGTTCCTTGTGACACTACGTTCTGAGGGAGTAGAAGATGTACCAAAACTGCCACATTTAGAATAAAGCAGATCTCGCTGTTAAGGCATGAAATGTGATTATCATAATTGCCTAGTAAATTTTTAACATGCATTATACAATACATATATTATAATAACATGATATAAGACATACCACAGATTCATAATTGATGCGATTAGCTGCTAAAACCGTCTCCATTTTCTGAAAGTCCTTTTTTGTTTTTAATGGAATAGATGGAATTTTAGAAGATATCATGGATTTAGCATGATCTGGATTGACAGACCGAACAATGATTGCCTGGTTAATCAGTACTGAATCTAATTTTTTGCTAATTTCCAGAAGTACTGTGCTGCTTAACTTCTATTCACTGTGACAATGTTTGCAGCCATCACCTAAAAAAATAAAGTCTATTAAACATCTGCAAAGAATGTCAAAACAATAACTATCTAAACCGTAAACGCAAATAAATACCTTTATTCTTAAAATTGTAGGAGTAACTTTGATTAGCCTTTGTATTCGGCAAAGAAAAATGTTCTTCATTTGTACCAGAACTTGATCCAGCAGAAGTCTGTACCAACGAACATGAAGATCCTTTATCAGGATTGTTTATCCGCATTGAGTGTAATGAAAGAGAGTCTTGAGCATCATCACTTGTAAAATCAGGTGGAGAGAGAATTGTAGAAGTTTTACTATTCAAAGATGTATGGTCCTTGCTTGATACTGACAAAAACTTCTGTTTGGTATGATCCATTTCCTGCTGTTTTTCGTGCTTCTTAATATTACTTTGAGATTGATTACCGCGAATCTTTTGCAGTTGTCTTTGCTTTCGCTCACTATCTTGGCTGGAATTGTCTTGAAACTTCTGGACTCTAAATTTGATATTTTTATGAACAGATAACACAGATTCTTTTCTGGTCACTTTCTCCATCTCTTTATCTTGCACTTGATTCAGATGGATACTATCTTTAACTGCCTTCAAGGCATCAGAGTTGATTTCAGGCAAAGTTTCGCTGCCGTTATCACTACTACTTTCACTAAGTTTTCTAATTTTACTTTTGCGATAAACTTTTTTTTTCGAGATGGTAAAGTGTTTTCCTTGTCTTCACTATCTTCATCAGAATCATCAATGTATCGCTTTGGTGGCTTCCTCCTTCGTGGGGCGTTATCTGCTTCTGTTTCAAGGGATGTGTTATCTTCAGCTTTCTTCAAACCTCTGACTGCATCATCATATTCACTTACAATTATCAGTTTAAAAATAATAATTTTTATATTTATTGCACAAAAATTCATTTAATCAAAAATTGATAATATATGCATATATAAAGAAATTGACATATTAGATTTAATGAACTGACGGTATAAGTGAAGAACGGATCCTTTATGAAGAGGCCAATGAATATTAGGTTCAATACAATTTTTTACAGATCTTTTTAAGTGTACAAGTCTTGATCCTTTTTCGGGCCAGTTTTCTGGAGGCCAGAACATATCAGTAATTTCATCGTCATGTTTGTCAATCTATTTAACAGGAACCACTGCAACTGTTTCTTCTTCCTCTTGTTTGTCTCTCGCGAAAGCCACCACAGCATACTGAAAAAACCAAGATTTATAAAACTTAAAAAATGACCTAAAATTATATATACAATATTAAAAAGTAATGGACTAATGTCAAAGTGCTATAATATTATGATAAGTAATATAGACAACTTTTATTCGGCATCAAGTATTTTAAAAATATTTGCAGTAACACTTGTAAATGTATGCTTGATTTAATTAAAATTCGTCCTATTTTAATAAATTGATTGTTAAGAAAAGGAAGTCATATATTCTCATACAAGACAATAAACACACAATGCTGATACTTTTACAAAAACATATATAAATACACACTTATTCACAAATGCATATATTGCTATAAATTTGCCACACTACTAAATATAATAAAATAAATACAGTAAATTCTAGGTAAAAATGCTACTTTTTGTTTCCACAAAAACCGATTTCTCAGAGAAACCTTAACTACAAGTGTAAATTTGAAAGTTTAAATCATATCACCACAAAGAATAAACTAAACTAATAACCAATGTCGACTATAAGATAGTAAAAAACAATAATCATGTAGCATATTACGGTACAAATACGTAAACAGACAATATAACGGATCCTCACCGTTATCAATAGTCATATATCAGAGGGACCATGCGCAAGAGGAATACAGAGATATGATCTATTATTTTCAGGAATAAGAACACATTTTATAATTGTATCATTCATTTCCCAAGATCTAACTGTTTCATCTAATTGTGAAACAAGAACGATGCCAATCAAGGATGAATCCATTGGGTATTGATAATAACTCTTCTGTATATGAAATCGTTGTCCATGTAGGATCACTACATTATCTTCACAATAAATAATATTTCGCAACAAAACTACAGATCCATCTTCAGTTTTAAAGCAATGATCAGGAACATCACATCTCAATGTAAATTTATTGCTGGTAAGCACCTTATAGTGCTGCCCTTGAACAGTTTCATTAGGATCAACATGATTTTCGCTCAGTTCTATACCCTCAATAACATGTTTTGGCTCTGACAAGTGTCCATTGGTTTCAGCATCCCTTCTTGCTAATTGTTGCAAAGGATGATATCCCGATCGTAATGATTGCTTGATTGTTTTTAAATAGTTTTCATATGGAAAAGCACTAAATGAATCTAAGGATCCATGCTCTTCGCATTCATCAACTAAATGAGTAAGTCCATGAACATTAAACACAACAAAGTCACGGCTAAAAACATTACTGCTACATTGTACAAATAAATTTAAAAATATTCTAGCAACATTTCTCATTGCAATATTCTGCACGAGTGAAGGAGAGGCTAAAATGTAAATGCTACAGTGGAGGAGTAAGAAAGTGTGATATATTTTCGTAGGAGTATGATCCTTTATTATTTTAACACCATCATATAGTAAAAATCTTCTAAACTCTGTAGCCTTAAGATGAGCAACCGTTTTGAATCGATAAGGCTTTCAGTTAAATTCTCTAGGAATAAACTGCCCAATCTATGCTGAAGTATTTTTAAAAGCTTCTATGTTTTCATCTCTCAATTTGCCTCGGTTTCTTATTTCTAATAATCGCATCAAAAATCTCTTCATCACACCAACGCATACAAGATGAAGATATTCAAGCCTGAATTGGGATACCATTCGAATATTGAGTCGCTCTTCTAATGGTGATAATCCTTGATGGTGTTCAGGATTTCTTCTGTCAAAAGATTGATCTGTACGTTTCTGTCCATTGTTCAAATAAACCATTCTGTGATGGTACTATTCACCTTCAACTTCACATTTTTCACATGAAAATAATCTATTATGACCAATGGTACACTTCACAAAAGATTTCGCTGCAGCATCACAAATAAAGTTATGTATAGATACATCATAAATATGACCATTAAAATTAAAACCGTTTGTATAAAGGTCCTCTATTTCGTTAATAAATTCTTCAAAAAATTGTTCTAATGTTGAAGGTTTTAATTCTGTACCAAAATAAACACTAATAATAAAAGGTTCACAAATCTTATTGTTAGCCAATGATCCTAAAATGGGCCAAAAATGCAAATTTCCACTATTATCCAGAGGTAATCCGTCTATGCTGATATTCAATCGTATTCGTCTATGAGAATTTAAATATTTTTCAGTTAAGAAAAAATTAAGACTTTTTTTTATTCCTTTGTACCGCACATGTCCATTATCAATCTCAATCACTGGCGTAGTCTTAGGTGTATTCAGCAAGGTTGTATATGACTTAGGAAGATTTGGATGCACTGTGTGTAAAATACTCAACAAACTGTTTACTTTTCTTTTTGAGACATTATAAGAAGCCCATTCTGTTAGAGCCATACGTAAATAGACATCTACGTCAAATTCTTCATCAGATTCATTGTCAGTTATATCTTCTCGTATACTTTCTGCAGACAAATCCATATTATCTGACCAATCTGTATTATTATCACCTGAAATATCGTTTTCATATTGACTGTCATTTTCTATTTGCTCTTGTTCCAATTGTTCTTGTTCCTGCACTTCAACATCCGTATTTAATTCTAGTGAATCTAAAATCTCTTCTTCATGTACTTTTAAATGTTGAGATGCGTTACATGAATCACTTGATCCTTCATATTCTTCATATAATTGCAATCTCAATCTACGTTCACGCTCCACCTCAGCTTGCCTTTTCAAAATCCGCTCATGACGATTCTACATATGAAAGAATGCATTGTCATATTATAAAAACAAAAGAAGTTATATAACAATGCCATTTACAATATTCCAATATTCTGCATTTTAGCATTTTCAATAAATGACTGATTCAATGCCATAAATACATTACGTACAATAAGCTTCTTGCAACAATCTTGCTCTCCACCAATCTAAATCTAATTTAATACTTTATATAAACTTTTACCTATATGTCTTTATGAATACAAAGATCATCAGAAAAACTGTACTCTGCAAAAGTATATTTCTCTCTCCTTCTCTCTCTTTTTCTCTCCTTCTCTCTCTCTCACTCTCACTCTCTTTAAAAGTGTCCGAATACATATATTATATACATTGGACGACCATTATTGCATAAATATAAGGAGATTCAAATTATTTGTTTAAGATATGATGTAATTAAACATTTATTTTGTGTTTTTTCATAGGTATATATATATATATATATATATATATATATATATATATATTAACGACACTTTAAAAGAAAAAGAAAAAGTTTGTCTCCGTCTAACCTTCTCTAGACATTTTTCATACATATACACAAACACAACTTTTCATAATTACACAAAGGCCTCTTTTGGATATTATTATTTCTTACATATATAAAGTAAACACAAGAAAAACACCGGTTAACCTAACTTATCAAACTTTCTCAATTACTTATAATAGGCTAATAAATACGCTGTAGAAAACAATAATACTATTATGTACATTATTTATACTTACTGCTCTTTTATCCATGTCGATCCGAGATATCAAGTCAAAGATTTTTAGCGTCTCTTTCGCGCGTCGCGATTGCTTAGGAGGAACGATGCGGGAATTAATAATGTAATGCGACGATTAAATCAACTAAATATATTCTTCAATGCAAATTGTACGTGTGAATACATATAGGTATATCGCTCGGATTAATAAACGTGCGTTCGTGCGCGGCGACTGTCGAAGACGGAATCTCTCGTTATCTAAAAATCTCCTATTTATACCTTGCCTCAAAAACGCCCTTCGCTAGGCTTCGAGAGGCTTCGCGAATTTTCTATCTATTTTTACTTGTTTGTTTCTGTCCTACTCGTCTTTCGTCTCGTCTGTAATATTTTATTTATATTTATTTGTGCCTTTGTCCTTTTCGTATATGTCAATGTCCGTATTCGTATGCGTGTTTTCCTTATTAATTTCAGAGAAGTATGTGACGATGTAATCGCCACAGATTTTTTTATAATTTAACAATTTATTATGCACTTCACTTTTGCCGTACTACGTATACTACGTTCCGTCGGTTCCGTTTGCGGATGTCGCGGATGACACGTGACATAAAAGATTTGTTCTAAATAAGATCTGATGTTCTACCGTCTGTTCTTTTTAATTGAACTGGCTGGCTGAATATATTATTTTAGAGTGTATATCTTTTCTTTCCAATATATAAAATAAAAGAGATAAACTCTAAATTAGTATGATTAATTCAATTAAAAAGAATAAACTATAAGATATATACATTAAATTTAAAATTAACTAAATAATGCATTAAATCAAACTCAATATATAAATGCAATATATATAGAAATTGCATATATATATATATACTATATAAAATAACGCTGGAGGTAATATATAAC